>NC_057810.1:523685229-523686104 GCF_018294505.1 Triticum aestivum | reverse complement strand
TCATCATTGCGTCATGCTGACCTCAGCAGGTCAACAGACCGGGTCCAGGTCAAACCTGACACTGGGACCCACATGTCAGTGTGATTAGCTTAACTAAAATTAATTAAACTAATCCTAATAGTTAACAGGGCTGGGCCCCACCTGTCATTGACTCAGGAGAGTCAACCGGGGCCCACCCGTGGTCAAAGTCAAAGTCGGCTGCCGGCGTTTAGCCGCCGGCGAGCCCGACGCGGCGGCGAGAGTGGTTTTGGCCACTCCGGCGACCAAATGGGCCGCGGAGGGCATCTAGGAGGAGCTGGGGACGAGCCGAAGCTCTTGGTGGAGTCAGTTGCGCTCGGGGCGGCCGGAATCGGTGCCGGCGGCGAGCGAGGCGGCGGCCGGAGCTTCGGGTTCGAGCGGGGCGAGGCCACAGAGGACGGGAGGGATGGTTAAGGGGCTCGCCGAGCTCCTGAGGATGCTAGGAGCACGGTGCCGTGCTCGGTTTCGAGCCTTGCTGTCTGCAGTGACGGCGGCGACATCGCCGGCGGAGCCGAGCTCGCGGCTCCGGTGGGATCGGGGCTACAGGGCACAATCGAAGGGGGGAAGAGGGAGGGGAGGCGTAGGAGCTCACAGCGAGTCCGCAGGGGTGGTCAGTGGGCTCGGGGAGGGGCTGGTGACGACGGGAGGTCGCCGGCGATCTCGGTGGCCCGAGGAGGAAGAAGGCGTCGGGGACGGCGCTCCGAGGCTTCCGGCGTCACATGGGTTGGTGGAGACGAAGAAGAAGGCGCGGCGGTTCTTCTGGAGGCATCGGCGAGGCGAGGGGTGGCCGGTGGCCGCGGCGAACGGCGTCGGTGGCGACGGCTGCGCTCGGCACGAGAGGGAGAGAGGAACAGAGG
>NC_057810.1:523677183-523685219 GCF_018294505.1 Triticum aestivum | reverse complement strand
CTCGGTGGCCCGAGGAGGAAGAAGGCGTCGGGGACGGCGCTCCGAGGCTTCCGGCGTCACATGGGTTGGTGGAGACGAAGAAGAGGGCGCGGCGGTTCTTCTGGAGGCATCGGCGAGGCGAGGGGTGGCCGGTGGCCGCGGCGAACGGCGTCGGTGGCGACGGCTGCGCTCGGCACGAGAGGGAGAGAGGAACAGAGGGGGGGGGAGAGCTCGGGAGAGAGTGAGGGGGTCCACGGGGGTCGGGGCGGCGCCGAGGAGATGACGCGCGGCGTCGCGGTGGCCAGGCGATGCAGACGAGCAGGGTGGTGGCGTGGCGAGCTCGGGCGCGCGCGCCGTGTCCCTCCTCTGCCTACTGGCGCGAGGAGGAAGGCGACAGGTAAGGGAGGCGGCGGTGGGCTGGGCCAGCGGGAGGAGCTGGCCAGCTGGGCCGGCTACAGGTAAGTGGCCCAGGTAATTCCCTTCTCTCTCTGTCTTTTTCTAATTAATTCAGTTTTCTATTTTGCAGGTTTGTCTTGAATTTGGTTTTGAAACCAATTCAATTTATTTTGCTTCTGACAACATTTTTAGGAGCTAAAAGAATTAAAACAATGCTCCACAAAATATTTCAGAATTATTGGACCTATATTTATTTAATAGTAGATATAAATCCAATTCAAATAATTATTGATTTAATTCAAATGCCCAAATTAAATGTTTCTGAGACACCAAAAATATTGGTTTGGATTTTGCCTCTTGCCAATATTTCCAGAGGATAACAGGAACATTTTCTTGGACTTATTTGAAGCAATTTTTATCTTGATCATTTTTTTTAAAAGGATTCTGAGGCTTTTGAAAATTCCCCAATTCAAATTTTCATTTGAATTTAAACATGATGCACACACCAGACAGCACCAGAAGCTAGGGATGTGACAACTCACCCCCACTAAACAAGAATCTCGTCTCGAGATTCAAGCGTAGGGTAGGATGAAGGGAAAACGCAAACTAGTATAATCTTCACGATCCAGGGTGCACTTCAGTTGAACGTTGATCCATTCACCATCATTGTCTTGATGTCTTGCTCTGAGAACTCCAACTATCATGACAACGAGAGGAAAGGAAAGATCCTAAAAGAATGGTTCTTCTCGAAGGTCGAACAACTCACGGAATGAGACATAGGATCATCTCTCGGGTTGAGACACGAGATACACATCAAGAGGGGTGGAAAGAAACGGATGACGAAGGTTCACTAGGTGGGCAATAATTCCACACTTAAGAAGGTGGTAAACGATTGTCAACGTAGCGAGGAGTTAAGTTGACATGACACCATAATGATGCACCTTAGGGAAGGTGACTCGAAGATATATCCCCTTAAGTGGCAAAAAGAATTACCTTTGATATAGAGATCATTGAGACTCTCTATATCAGCCTAAGGCAATTCCCAAGCGATCGTTTGGAGGGGGTCAGTAGGATGACATACTCAGACTTGGATGATGTGGATTACCTTGTTGAAGACAACGCAATGGATGAATTTGCTTATCACCGGAAATGGAAGAGATCCATGGTAGAATGGCACATTGGCGGTGCAAGCTGGGAACAAAATGCAAATGCTGGGAATGATTCTAGTAACTGGGGAAGAACCGAACAATAGAGAGTGAATTCACTGTTTGAATAGGTCATAGCATTGCCGAGGAAACTGAGAGCAAACCCAGTTAGTGCCGAGGATAACACGTAGCGCTTGTGCGTGCTCTCAAGAACTTGAGCATTTCCACAATCATCAAGATTCTACCAATATCCGTGTCAAGGATCCTGGCAACACAACTTGCTACCATGATGAATGATGCAGATGCAAAGGAAGATAACACCTTCTCAGATTTCACCTTAGCGAGGCCAAGGAAATAAAATATGGATGATCGACCGAGAGACATTTAGCACTCCGCTTCTAATGTTCTCCTTGATGTGCTAGTGTAACCCATTCATAGATATGGTTTGATATCTAGAACATCAAGTAAAGGTCGGACTTCGGGAACACAAAAATCCATAGGGGCAACTAGGGGGTAACCCTATGAAATCCCTATGGGGAGGTGGCCAACTTCCTCAATCAAGATATTATAATAACAGGTCTTCCGGCTGGGTGTGTTGACCACGACATCCACATTACCGGTTTCCGAGGAACCGATATTATAGTTCTTGGGAAATGTTCCAACCATCATATCTGCCTGAGTTTCAGATCTGGTTGGTGTCAGGATATTCCAGACTCATCGAGTCTATGAAGAAAAATGAAAGTTTGCAACACAAATCGACAAGATGACGTTGCGGGATTCTCGGGAGATGAACTACGATAGCAAGCTCCAAAACATGAGCTGGTTCTGCTACAAACATGTGAACACGTTGTCCTAGACAAAACATTATCACATGGTAGTCTTACAACAAAACACTACCGAGTTCAGGTGGGGAAACCATACTCGAGGACATTGAAGCCCTTGCATAAGGCATGCTCTTAAGAAGAAACTTCTTCTCCTTGAACAAATCAATCAGTGGCTTGGTGTGCTAGGGACACATATAGAATGAAGGTTGCAAGTCTCCAGACTACAGAATACTTCGCACGTGTGCATGACTAATTTGGAATGATTCCAGGGAAACAAAACAATCTTCCTCAAATTCATGGCGGCAACTTGCATCATATGCACATGAATTAGGGAAAATCACTACTTTCATTCAAGCATATGCTTCATGAACGAAACACGAAGAAATGCTTACACAAGTTTCCAACACTAGGTTGATGTTCAACATGATTCATGGGGGAGACAAAATGCTACTGATGGGCTCAACAGCAACTCATCGGAATTTCCATATCACTGGACTTCCACCATCATGTGAACACGGTGATAGCATTGGTCAGACCCAAAAGATATAATGGTGTATGCTCGAGGGATCAACCACGAATAAGACAACATTACGAGCATCGTTGGTACTGATTTGATTTGACGATAGCCCACACTCAAATCAAAGGATTGATAAGACAATAGGTCCAGCAACTGATCACAAGGACCAATCGATGAAGATATCATCTTTCTTCAACACACACTACACAAGAATATCCCTTTGGAACGAACTAAGTCAGACAAGCTTTTATCTTCCAACTCTCCAAGTTGTTGTCTAGCTTAACCAACTAGCTCAGGGATATCTAACACCGATTCTTGGAGAGAAGGTGGTTCACAAGAAACCAACTTGATCACGAACTCAACATAGCGGTCAGGTGACAACCCGGTAACACCTCCAAGAAGATATTTGGAAAGTCACGAACCACCGGTATGTTACTAAGCTCGAGAACAATCTTGCTTTTCAGGGTAAGATGATATGATCAAATGAGCGAGGACTTGACAAAATCCTAACTCATCAATCAAAGAGTGCACCAGGAAATAAGGACTAGGTAGCATAATCAACCTTAGAATGATGATTCAAAACCAACACGCTAAGAATGAAATTATTACCCTTTAACTACCAAGCAACGAGGTTGCTGGGAGTACTGATTTCACACATCACAATTCATTTGTCGGTATTCCGGTTGCATCAACACGAGGGCCGAGGAATGACAATGATGGCAGGAAGTATCACTGTACCAAGAGTTCATAGGATGGTGTGCAATTCCTATAACAATCCCGATATAAAAGATGGTAATACTCCAAGGTAGAACAGACCAGAAGCTGGATTGGCATTTTGATCTGCGGAATACAATTGCTTTGACCCAATCCTAGATATGGAAGAGGTACTGGAGTTTGTTTCTCCTAGTCATTCCGCGATAGAATGGCTTGACGGACCACAAGAGTAATAGGCATCGATAAACGAACGCACGCATACTCTTGACTATCAATTGATAGACGAAGATTAGTAGACAACTAAAGAGGGACAACTCAAAGGAACATATAACTTTCTGAGTTGTGGATGCATAGATTAGTATGTCGAATCAGGTTCAACATAATTCTTCCGGATAACCCATGCAGAAAGGTAGAACTGGCAGAGTCACGATTTATGAATGGAGAACTCCTCAAGAGTACTCTAATTGTGATTGTTCAGTTCAACGAGGAACTTCTGCCATAAGTAGTTCATGGTATTTGGAAGAAGAAGATACCACGGACTTCAAGGACTATCGCAAAGGTTACTAATATCCTAAAGGAACTAGCAACCACTATCAACATGAAGTAGGTAGAGTGAATCTCGGGTTCAGAACCCAGGGATAGAATACCTTCTACTAAATGGCATCACGGGATGCTTTCGATAATGACGGCCAGAGTCATCACACTGGAACATAAATCATGGCTAGACTACTAGATGATCCCCTAAGACACCTAGGGTCATGATAATTATTCCAACATATACGCCGAGGTAACGAAGTACCTCAACGCACCGATTAGTGTGGTTAATCTGGCCCAAAGGAACATCGGAACAGGAGGAAGGGATTTTGCAAATGCTTCAGACTATTTAGAAACCTGGGATGACTCGGACAGCATAACGGCTATAATTGCTCAAAAAGATTTGAGACAATCACAAAAATGGTGGCATAACCACTCAGAAGCACAATATCAAGGTTCTGAGATCAACAATTAACATACGGAAGTAGTAGGAACTGAACTGAGACTTAAATCCAACAATCTTATAAGTCTACTGATTAGTAACACGTGATCCTAATAGAAAGAAGAGATAGCCTAGTTCTTAATCCCCGCAGGAAAGATAAGATAACTCAGATCAGAAGGCATAAGGTATAAGGAGTAAAAAGAGCCTTACGTTCCATCCCACAATCAATTCCCTTATATAACTAAAGAATTTCTAGACTCAACTTCGACCAGCTTGGCTTGGTAATCCTACAGGCAGTCAAGCTCTGATACCAACGCTGTCAGGACTCCGACTCAATGCCACATCGATCTAGCATGTAACACCTCATATCACTTTGCGGCCTCACGCACGGTATTCCCACGGGTGTCGCCTTACCTTTGCCCGGGACCGTTTGCGCCTTTTGGCACACGTATATGACAGTGTCGCTAGCATCCATATGATAAGGAGCCCGGGCTGACATGGCTAGTCGTAAACCCAAAGCGGCACAGACTTACAGGGACAGGCATCCATGACCCAGCATCGAACGTGTCGGTCATCAGCGAGTGAATCCAGGCTGTAGCACTGGGCTAGCAGGACTCTGGTGAACCGGGCTGTAGCGGGCTAACAGGACTCCGGTATTCATCGCGTGACATTTCCCCGTAGGGACAGACACAGGAACGAAGAAGGACACATGCCGGCCAGCCTAAGTGTTCCGGAGCAGTAGCAAGCTACCATGGCTCGGTGGAAACACTAGGAGACATTTCCCGGTAAGAGAGGCTACTAAAGATAAACAACTAGATGGTCAGATCCCACACATACCAAGCATTTCAATAACATACACACAATATGCTCGATATGTGCAAATACAACATGGCATCACAACATGACTCTACGACTCAAGTATTTATTCATTAGGCTCCGAGGAGTGAGATATTACAAACAGGGGTCTCATGACCCAACAATCAGAGCATACAAATCAAAGCACAAGCGGAAGCTATCATGTCTGAGTACAGACATCTATAAATGAAAAAGGCTGAGAAGCCTGACTATCTACCAGATCCTGCCGAGGGCACAAGATCGTAGCTGAGGTATCAAGCTAAACGTCGAAGTCCACGTGGAACTACTAGTGAGACTGAAGTCTCTCTGCAAAACATAAAATAGGCAAACGTGAGTACAAATGTACCCAGCAAGACTTACATCAGAACTAACTACATATGCATCATTATCAACAAAGGGATGGTGGGGTTTAACTTCAGCAAGCCAGCTTTGACTCGGTGGCTATCCTGAACTACGACTGCAAGTAACTCTTTGAGGTGGCGCACACGAGTCCACATATTCACCATATCAATACACCACTATGGATCCGCTCCCGTCTCCCTACGAGAACGCCATCCATAGCACTCACGCTTATCTTGCGTATTTTAGAGTATCCATTTTCACTTGTCTATGAACTGATATAAGCAACCCAGAAGTCCTTTACCGCGGACACGGCTATTCGAATAGATGATGTTAACCCTGCAGGGGTGTACTTCTTCATACATGTTTCCACCACTTAGCGTCTGCACACGACATGTGCTCGGCAGACTTCAAGCGAAAGCCGACGTGGGTGTAGACCACGACCTACCTAAACACTCAAGTCTCTAGTCCAGGTTTATCGCCTATTCGGGTTCCATCCATGAGGAGATCCGGCCGGAGTTTCGCTCACAGCCCCAAACGATGTGAACAGGCTTCCGTGACACCAAACGGGCGCCCGGTATACCCGGCCACGTGCCTACCGCATCACAGCCCACCCCTACGGTCAGCGCTGTCCACGGCCTCCAGCATACTACAAACACCAGAAACTACTTGCAACTCCTTGACAGAGGACAAGGGTGAATAAGAAGTCGAGCGGGGTCATATTTCAGGGCCCAATGTATGGTAGTAGCTGAATCATGGATCACAAACACAGAACTCAGTTCCTGAGGACGGCTTCAATGAGACAACCCACCATGTACTCCTACATGGCCTCTCAC
This sequence comes from Triticum aestivum, assembly GCF_018294505.1. Taxonomy (NCBI): domain Eukaryota; kingdom Viridiplantae; phylum Streptophyta; class Magnoliopsida; order Poales; family Poaceae; genus Triticum; species Triticum aestivum. The sequence goes on along the minus strand of NC_057810.1, from coordinate 523,678,638 downwards.
CGACACCTTTTACCAAATCGTGTTCACACACTTAGCTCACACACAGTAGGACATGTTCACCCGCCTCTGATTCATCCCCGATGAATCAGACCTGACTCAACTCTAAGCAATAGCAGGCATGACAAACAAACATGAATGAGTAGGCACATCAGGGCTCAAACAACTCCTACTCATGCTAGTGGGTTTCATCTATTTACTGTGGCAATGACAGGTCATGCAAAGGATAAAGGGGTTCAGCTACCGCAGCAAGTATCAGATATGTCGTTGTTGTCCTAATGCAGTAAAAGAGAGCAGGAGCGAGAGAGTGGGATTTTATCGGAATGAACAAGGGGGTTTTGCTTGCCTGGCACTTCTGAAGATAACATTTAGTCTTCATCAGTGTCAACGATCACATCATCGGTATCACGTCTATCGAGAGGGGACAAATACCGGCAACACAGAAAGAAACACAATCAATGCAATGCACAATATGATGCATGATCATGACATGGCAAAATGAATGTGTTTTGGGCTAATGCATCTAGCAACAAGTTAAATGGGGTTGGTTTGAATACAAGATTCAAATTTAAACTCCATATGTGATTATTTAAATGCCCTTTATATGATTTGTGCTAAACAGCAGCTATAAGTTGTTCTAACATGCATGAAAATGGTACAGATGGATTCCTTGAATTTTTCTGATAATTTTTCATATATAAATTATTTAATTTGGAGTTACGGTTAATTTTCTATAATTTTTAGAAGTTTATATAATTTTCTGGATTTTCTGAATTATTTTAGAAAATGATTATCTGCGTCATCATTGCGTCATGCTGACCTCAGCAGGTCAACAGACCGGGTCCAGGTCAAACCTGACACTGGGACCCACATGTCAGTGTGATTAGCTTAACTAAAATTAATTAAACTAATCCTAATAGTTAACAGGGCTGGGCCCCACCTGTCATTGACTCAGGAGAGTCAACCGGGGCCCACCCGTGGTCAAAGTCAAAGTCGGCTGCCGGCGTTTAGCCGCCGGCGAGCCCGACGCGGCGGCGAGAGTGGTTTTGGCCACTCCGGCGACCAAATGGGCCGCGGAGGGCATCTAGGAGGAGCTGGGGACGAGCCGAAGCTCTTGGTGGAGTCAGTTGCGCTCGGGGCGGCCGGAATCGGTGCCGGCGGCGAGCGAGGCAGCGGCCGGAGCTTCGGGTTCGAGCGGGGCGAGGCCACAGAGGACGGGAGGGATGGTTAAGGGGCTCGCCGAGCTCCTGAGGATGCTAGGAGCACGGTGCCGTGCTCGGTTTCGAGCCTTGCTGTCTGTAGTGACGGCGGCGACATCGCCGGCGGAGCCGAGCTCGCGGCTCCGGTGGGATCGGGGCTACAGGGAACAATCGAAGGGGGGAAGAGGGAGGGGAGGCGTAGGAGCTCACAGCGAGTCCGCAGGGGTGGTCAGTGGGCTCGGGGAGGGGCTGGTGACGA
>NC_057810.1:523651339-523676835 GCF_018294505.1 Triticum aestivum | reverse complement strand
TCCAGGGGGGTCGGGGCGGCGCCGAGGAGATGACGCGCGGCGTCGCGGTGGCCAGGCGATGCAGACGAGCAGGGTGGTGGCGTGGCGAGCTCGGGCGCGCGCCGTGTCCCTCCTCTGCCTACTGGCGCGAGGAGGAAGGCGACAGGGAAGGGAGGCGGCGGTGGGCTGGGCCAGCGGGAGGAGCTGGCCAGCTGGGCCGGCTACAGGTAAGTGGCCCAGGTAATTCCCTTCTCTCTCTGTCTTTTTCTAATTAATTCAGTTTTCTATTTTGCAGGTTTGTTTTGAATTTGGTTTTGAAACCAATTCAATTTATTTTGCTTCTGACAACATTTTTAGGAGCTAAAAGAATTAAAACAGTGCTCCACAAAATATTTCAGAATTATTGGACCTATATTTATTTAATAGTAGATATAAATCCAATTCAAATAATTATTGATTTAATTCAAATGCCCAAATTAAATGTTTCTGAGACACCAAAAATATTGGTTTGGATTTTGCCTCTTGCCAATATTTCCAGAGGATAACAGGAACATTTTCTTGGACTTATTTGAAGCAATTTTTATCTTGATCATTTTTTTTAAAAGGATTCTGAGGCTTTTGAAAATTCCCCAATTCAAATTTTCATTTGAATTTAAACATGATGCACACACCAGACAGCACCAGAAGCTAGGGATGTGACACCCGCCACCGCCGGAGGTAGCCGCCGCCGCCTCGGTTTTCGCGTGAAAACCGATCGTTTTTTTCGAAACCCTAGATCCGTTTTTTAGATCCGGTTCGGTTTATTTTTTTTTTCGTTTTAGTTTATTTTGCGGACATTCTCCATACGTTTGTTTTAACGAATGATTTTCGTCGTTTAGCCGCAGAGAGCGAATGTTCGTTCGTTAGCCTGTTCGTCAGTTTTTCTTTTTCTCGGATTTTCCGCAATTATTTTTCGATCGCGATTTCTGATCCAATTTTCATTTTAGTATAACTTTTTGCTTGTTTATCGGAATCAGGCAATTCAAGGGCCTAGAGTTTTGTCTCGAAACCCTCTTTCTGTTTAACCAACTCAAACAAGTTTTTGCTACTATAAAATTTGACTTAGGTCCAGATTAGTAAACGAAGCTTGTTTCTTTCGCCGTTTGACTTTCGTTACTTCGTTTGATTTGATTCTTTTTTCAAACCGGAGTTCTTAAGTTGAACTTTCTGGTTAGATATCTTATTTGAGTTTTACCCGTGCATTAGATGAGTGCTTATTGTATGCTTGTTTGTTTGCGATAGAGTACCCGGAGTGCACCGCTTGCTACTACGAGTCTCTAGGTTTCACGGATCATCAGCAAGGCAAGTAACACTTTTGATCATACCTCTTTACTACCCAGTTTTATTGCATTAGATCAATCCTCAAACAATTGCATGGTTAGGATCTGATTAATATGTGGGTTTTGGGAAGTAGATGGGGTAGTACCTATTACCTGTTTTATTACCAACCTTTGGGAGTTACTTCTAGTTTTCTTATATTGCTATGCTATGCTAGTAGACGTGGATTGGGTGAGTGTATCCATGACAGATGTGAGATTGTTAATTAATGGTTTACTTAAGGTGGCAACTTAATTCCCCATCTGGGTGGATTAAGGCACCTGGGAACCCAGTGTTGCCTGTATTTTTTGGAAATCCTGGGGTACCGTGTGATTCTCCTATGGACCGCCACCCAGGCTCAAAGGGATCATGAGATTATTCATGCTAGAAACTTTCGTGTGCAGCCGCAAGCTACTATGGGCTCTAGCATAGTTGAGTATGTTGTGTGACCTCTTTTAGTGGTAGACTAGCAGATGTAGGGGATGTAGGTTGGTACTGTCTACCCAGAGTAAAGAGTTAATGCTTCTGAAAGACTGTGTCTCGATCATCCGTTTATCAAACACCATGTAGTGCGAGAAATCAAATGGAGGAGATCAAGTCTTGCGGGGAAAAGTGCGCAAACCTCTGCAGAGTGTATAAACTAATCATGGTTAACCGTGTCCCCGGTTATGGATGTTTTGAGTATCTAGTACCTGGATTATCATGTGAATCTCATCATGTTACTTAATTTAATTTTGTTGGGTTAATGATGATGCTTAAATGGGATTGAGTTGGAGGAACCTTCTCAATGTTTAACAACCACCATGATAGTTAAATAAAATGTATTCCTTTGTAGGGAAAAATTGGCTTTATGCAAAACTGTAACCATAGAGCTTTCCACCAACCATATATGCATGTAGTATAGCATTTGTTCTGTTCATTACTCTCTATGTGTTACATTGCCAGCATATCCCATGCGCTGACCCGTTTCGGGCTGCAACGTTCATGTTGCAGACTTTTCAGACGACAAGTAAGGTGCCTTAGGTCTAGATCTTATACTCAATGGTGCCGTTGGAGTTGATGGACTCGCTTTATCTTCCAAGCCTTCCGCTGTTATCATTATTAGATGGCCTTAAGCCATATTTACTGTAATAAGTTCTCTTTTGAGACATTCGATGTAATAAGTGTGTGATTGCTACTCTGTTATAAATCCTTCAAGTACTGTGCGTGTTAGCATTACCGATCCAGGGATGACACTGATGCACAGAGATCAGACTGTTTGAGGTCTGGTCGCTATAGACAAGCTGTCTCAACCGCTTCCGCCCAAAAGTGTTTGGGCGTCTTGTACTCATCAAGCATCGTTCTCGCCATCTCGATGAGCGTCCGGTTCTTCCTCTGAACAACTCCATTTTGTTGTGGTGTGTACGTAGCCGAGAATTCATGTGAAATCCCTTCTTCATCAAGAAAGGTGTCCACATTGGCGTTCTTGAACTCCGCTCTGTTGTCGATGCGAACCTTCTTATCTTCACTTCAAATTGGTTTTGGGCGTTCCTAGCGAAGTTTTTGAAGATCTTTTGGACCTGCGACTTATCATCAAGAAAGAACACCCACGTATATCTTGAAAAATCATCAACTATGACTAGTCCAAACGAGTTACCACCGAGACTCTTGTAGGCATTGGGACCCAAAAGATCCATGTGAAGTAGCTCGAGCGGTCTCCTCGTGGTCATGATGTTCTTCATGGGGTGGCTTCCTCCAACCTATTTTCCTGTTTGGCAAGCACTGCAAAGTCTATCCTTATCAAATACGACATCTTTAACACCAAGGATATGATCACCTTTAATAAGTTTGTCAAGGTTTCGCATGCCCACACACTACAAAAAAAAGACACATTCGTGACATTTTGGGCTGAACAATTTTTTTTTCTGTCATACATATGACACTTCTATGACGATAATTGTGACAAAACCCAGTATCATCATAGATGTGGTGGGCTCCTACTTCTATGATAAAAAATCATGACAGAAAATGGGCTTTTCGTCCTGGGCGGGCCGAAGACGCAGCTGCATGACATTCTTTGGGCTGCCCATGACGGAAAAAACCGTGGTAGAAGCGAGGGCGAGTGTCGGTGTCAAAACCGACGGATCTCGGGTAGGGGGTCCCGAATTGTGCGTCTAGGCGGATGGTAACAGGAGACAAGGGACACGATGTTTTTACCCAGGTTCGGGCCCTCTCGATGGAGGTAAAACCCTACTCCTGCTTGATTAATATTGATGATATGGGTAGTACAAGAGTAGATCTACCACGAGATCAGAGTGGCTAAACCCTAGAAGCTAGCTTATGGTATGATTGTTGTTCGTCCTATGGACTAAAACTCTCCGGTTTAGATAGACACTGGAGAGGGATAGGGTTACACAGAGTCGGTTACAATGGGAGGAGATCTTCATATCGTATCGCCAATCTTGCCTTCCACGCCAAGGAAAGTCCCATCCGGACATGGGACAGAGTCTTCAATCTTGTATCTTCATAGTCCGGGAGTCCGGCCAAAGGTCTTAGTCCGGCCATCCGGACACCCCCTAATCCGGGACTCCCTTAGTAGCCCCTGAACCAGGCTTCAATGATGATGAGTCCGGCGCGTAAGTTGTCTTCGGCATTGCAAGGCGGGTTCCTCCTCCGAATATTCCATAGAAGATGTTGAACACCAGGGTAGTGTCCGGCTCTGCAAAATAAGTTCCACATTCCACCATAGAGAGAATAATATTTGCATCAATCGGATCTGCTGACATATTCCGCGGCGTGACATCATGCCACGACCAGGCTTTTGTTCATTTTACTGTCCCACCTTAGTGCGTTTAGCGAGGCGGTTTCCTTGGCACGTCTTGTGAAAGCAGAGATCGTGTCCCCTTATTTCGGGGTTCTCATCAATACGGGCGTGGGTAACCCAACCGCGCCATTAACCGCGGCACTTGGGAGATAAGCGAGTTTTATTAGGCCAGTGGGGGCTCGTAGTTTTGGCCGCCCATATAAGGGGATAAGAATCCGCCCATTCCATTCACGCCTTCTTCCTCCTTTGCTTATCCGTCCCTGTGCGCTCGAGCTCCAACGCCCAAGCCCGCACTTCCTACTTCAACCTTCTCCGATCATGTCCGGAGCGGGAGGTAGATGGATGGCCTCCTCCGTCACGGAGGGGCAAATCAAAAAGCTGAGGAAGGCCGGATACCTGTCTGACGACATCGCGCACCGGCTTCCAGATGTGAGGCAACTCATCCCCACTCCCAGGCCCCATGAGAGGGTTGTTTTTCTTCCCCATTTCCTCCGCGGACTGGGTTTTCCTCTTCACCCGTTCGTCCAGGGTCTCATGTTCTACTACGGCCTGGACTTCCACGATCTGGCCCCGAACTTTATCCTCAACATCTCGGCGTTCATCGTCGTGTGCGAGGCCTTCCTCTGCATCCAGCCCCACTTTGGCATATGGCTGAAGACTTTTAATGTCAAGCCGAAAGTGGTGAGCGGCCGCCAAGCGGAGTGCGGAGGTGCCATGGTGGCCGAATGGACAATGTCCTATGGCTCGAGGGCTCCTTCGTGGAGACAATAAAAGGATGGCAATCGGGGTGGTTCTACATCAACGAGCCACGCGACCCCAAATGGGAAGCGGCCCCCGAATTCTGATCTGGTTTTCCCACACGGCTCACCTCCTGGAAAGAGACGGGCCTAACGTGGGGAGATTCGGAAGAGCTGACCGGACTCCAAACCTGCGTCAAAAAGCTGGTGAGCAAGAACCTCAAGCTCGTCAACGTAGTCCAGGTCATGCTTATCCGCCGGGTCCTCCCATGCCAACAACGGGCCTTCAAATTGTGGGAGTTCGATCCGGCACAACACCCAACCTTGAGCAGGCTCTTCAACACCATGTACGAAGATGCCTGGAAGGTGCTGTTCAAGGGTGCCGAGGCCCCCGCATCCGCTACCGAGGATCGCGGATTCAGCTCACGGCGCCAGGCCAACGAGGTAAGATATTCTACCCTTTACGGGACTTTTTGTCTTTCATAGTTTGACTCTATGCGGGATCTAAAGTCCCCTACCTTTGACATGACTGGCTGAAGAAGTCCGGGTAGGTTATCTGTCCGGCTCCACTACCAGAAGACCCAACGGACGCCCAATTGACAGGGCTACTGGTTCCGGCACCCCACGTGGTGCCGGAAAAGAAGGCCAAGAGTAAGGCCACGGGGACCCGAAAGAGTTCCCGGCGCCTGGCGGTGTCGAATTCGCCCGACAACCCTGATGCACCCTCCGCCGTCAAAGACGAAGAGGAGGAAGAAGAAGAAGATGCCTCTCCCCCTCCAACGGGGGGAGGAAAGAAAAGAAAGGCCGCCCCAACTTGGGAAGCCGGAGGGTCCAAGAAGGGGAAGACCCTTCTGCCGGACTACGCCCCCGATGCCGAAGACGGCAGGGAGGAATGGCCATCCAGGGTCAATCCCCTGGCAAAATCGTAAGTGTCCAGCTACCGTAATGACTTATTGCACTCCTCTATTATTCGATAGCCTCTGACGCTGAATTTAATTATGCAGTCCGCCCAGAGCTCAGCTCGGCGATTTCTCGAGCGGCTCCCTGAATTCGTCGGATGTGAATAGCGCTTCACTTCCGACGGCCTCCTCCCCGCTCCCTGCGGACGACGCCGAGGTGGGGTCCCGAAAGGGACTAAACCAGGAGGAGGTGGTCCTGGAGGCGCCGCAAGGTGATCTCCCGGACTCCAGGCCCGAAGGGGGTAAAGCCCCGGAGGTATCTAAGTCCGCCCCCGGGCCGGACACTGCTCCGGAACCATCAACGTGTTGGAAATATGCCCTAGAGGCAATAATAAAAGCATTATTATTATATTTCCTTGTTCATGATAATTGTCTTTATTCATGCTATAATTGTGTTATCCGGAAATCGTAATACATGTGTGAATAACAGACACCAACATGTCCCTAGTGAGCCTCTAGTTGAATAGCTCGTTGATCAACAGATAGTCATGGTTTCCTGACTATGGACACTGGATGTCATTGATAATGAGATCACATCATTGGGAGAATGATGTGATGGACAAGACCCAATCCTAAACATAGCACAAGATCGTATAGTTCGTTTGCTAGAGTTTTCTAATGTCAAGTATCTATTCCTTTGACCATGAGATCGTGTGACTCCCGGATACCGTAGGAGTGCTTTGGGTATGCCAAACGTCACAACGTAACTGGGTGACTATAAAGGTAGACTACGGGTATCTCCGAAAGTGTCTGTTGGGTGACATGGATCAAGACTGGGATTTGTCACTCCGTATGACGGAGAGGTATCACTGGGCCCACTCGGTAATGCATCATCATAATGAGCTCAGAGTGACCAAGTGTCTGGTCACGGGATCATGCATTACGGTACGAGTAAAGTGACTTGCCGGTAACGAGATTGAACGAGGTATTGGGATACCGACGATCGAATCTCGGGCAAGTAACATATCGATAGACAAAGGGAATAGCGTACGGGATTGATTAAATCCTCGACATCGTGGTTCATCCGATGAGATCATTGTGGAGCATGTGGGAGCCAACATGGGTATCCAGATCCCGCTATTGGTTATTGACCGGAGAGTCGTCTCGGTCATGTCTGCTTGTCTCCCGAACCCGTAGGGTCTACACACTTAAGGTTCGGTGACGCTAGGGTTATGAAGATATGTATATGCAGAAACCCGAATGTTGTTCGGAGTCCCGGATGAGATCCCGGACGTCACGAGGAGTTCCGGAATGGTCCGGAGGTAAAGAATTATATATAGGAAGTGCTATTTCGGGCATCGGGACAAGTTTCGGGGTTATCGGTATTGTACCGGGACCACCGGAAGGGTCCCGGGGGTCCACCGGGTGGGGCCACCTGTCCCGGGGGGCCACATGGGCTGTAGGGGGTGCGCCTTGGCCTAGATGGGCCAAGGGCACCAGCCCCTATAGGCCCATGCGCCTAGGGTTTCCACCATGGAAGAGTCCATGTGGTGGAAGGCACCCCTAGGTGCCTTGGGGGGGAGGGAAACCTCCCCTTGGCCGCCGCCCCCCCCTAGTAGATCTCATCTACTAGGGCCGGCGCCCCCCCTTGGCACCCCTATATATAGTGGGGGAGAGGAGGGACTTCATACACCAGCCCCTGGCGCCTCCACCTTCCCCCGTTACGTCTCTCCCTCGTAGTCTCGGCGAAGCCCTGCTGCTGTGACGCCCTGCATCCACCACCACGCCGTCGTGCTGCTGGATCTTCATCAACCTCTCCTTCCCCCTTGCTGGATCAAGAAGGAGGAGACGTCTCCCGTCCCGTACGTGTGTTGAACGCGGAGGTGCCGTCCGTTCGGCGCTGGTCATCGGTGATTTGGATCACGTCGAGTACGACTACATCATCACCGTTCTTTTGAACGCTTCCGTGCGTGATCTACAAAGGTATGTAGATGCATCTAATCACTCGTTGCTAGATGAACTCCTAGATGATCTTGGTGAAACGAGTAGGAAAATTTTTGTTTTCTGCAACGTTCCCCAACAGTGGCATCATGAGCTAGGTCTATGCGTAGTTCTTCTTGCGCGAGTAGAACACAATTTGTTGTGGGCGTAGATTTGTCAACTTTCTTGCCGTTACTAGTCCTTTCTTGCTTCAGCGGTATTGTGGGATGAAGCGGCCCGGACTAACCTTACACGTACGCTTACGTGAGACCGGTTCCACCGACTAACATGCACTAGTTGCATAAGGTGGCTGGCGGGTGTCTGTCTCTCCTACTTTAGTTGGAGCGGAATCGATGAACAGGGTCCTTATGAAGGGTAAATAGAAGTTGACAAATCACGTTGTGGCTTTAACGTAGGTAAGAAAACGTTCTTGCTAGAACCCTAATTTAGCCACGTAAAACTTGCAACAACAATTAGAGGACGTCTAACTTGTTTTTGCAGCAAGTGGTTTGTGATATGATATGGCCAAAGTTGTGATGAATGATGAATGATCTATATGTGATGTATGAGATGTTCATGCTATTGTAATAGGAATCACGACTTGCATGTCGATGAGTATGACAACCGGCAGGAGCCATAGGAGTTGTCTTTATTCTTTTATATGACCTGCGTGTCATCAAGAAACGCCATGTAAATTACTTTACTTTATTGCTAAACGCGTTAGCCATAGTAGTAGAAGTAATAGTTGGCGAGCAACTTCATGGAGACACGATGATGGAGATCATGGTGTCAAGCCAGTGACAAGATGATCATGGAGCCCCAAGATGGAGATCAAAGGAGCTATGTGATATTGGCCATATCATGTCACGTTTATTATTTGATTGCATGTGATGTTTATCATGTTTTGCATCTTGTTTACTTAGAACGACGGTAGTAAATAAGGTGATCCCTCATACTAATTTCAAGAAGTGTTCCCCCTAACTGTGCACCCTTGCGACAGTTCGCTGTTTCAAAACACCACGTGATGATCGGGTGTTTTATTCAGACGTTCACATACAACGGGTGTAAGACAGATTTACACATGCAAACACTTAGGTTGACTTGACGAGCCTAGCATGTACAGACATGGCCTCGGAACACGGAAGACCGAAAGGTCGAGCATGAGTCGTATAGAAGATACGATCAACATGAAGATGTTCACCGATGTTGACTAGTCCGTCTCACGTGATGATCGGACACGGTCTAGTTTAACTCGGATCATGTAATACTTAGATGACTAGAGGGATGTCTAATCTAAGTGGGAGTTCATTAATAATTTGATTAGTTGAACTTAATTATCATGAACTTAGTCTAAATATTTTACAATATGTCTTGTAGATTAAATGGCCAACGTAGTCCTCAACTTCAACGCGTTCCTAGAGAAAACCAAGCTGAAAGACGATGGCAGCAACTATACGGACTGGGTTCGGAACCTGAGGATCATCCTCATAGCTGCCAAGAAAGATTATGTCCTACAAGCACCGCTTGGTGACGCACCCGTTCTCCCTGCAGAACAAGATGTTATGAACGCTTGGCAGGCACGTTTCGATGACTACTCCCTCGTTCAGTGCGGCATGCTTTACAGCCTAGAGCCGGGGCTCCAAAAGCGTTTTGAGAGACATGGAGCATATGAGATGTTCGAAGAGCTGAAAATGGTTTTCCAAGCTCATGCCCGGGTCGAGAGATATGAAGTCTCCGACAAATTCTTCAGCTGTAAGATGGAGGAAAACAATTCTGTCAGTGAGCACATACTCACTATGTCTGGGTTGCATAACCGCTTGACTCAGCTGGGAGTTAATCTCCCGGATGATGCGGTCATTGACAGAATCCTCCAGTCGCTTCCACCAAGCTACAAGAGCTTTGTGATGAACTTCAATATGCAGGGGATGGAAAAGACCATTCCTGAAGTATTTGCTATGCTAAAATCAGCAGAGGTAGAAGTCAGGAAGGAACATCAAGTGTTGATGGTCAATAAAACCACTAAGTTCAAGAAAGGCAAGGGTAAAAAGAACTTCAAGAAGGACGGCAAGGAGGTTGCCGCGCTCGGCAAGCAAGCTGCCGGGAAGAAGCCAAAGAATGGACCCAAGCCCGAGACTGAGTGCTTTTATTGCAAGGGAGCGGTCACTGGAAGCGGAACTGCCCTAAGTACTTAGCGGATAAGAAGGCCGGCAAAACAAAAGGTATATGTGATATACATGTAATTGATGTGTACCTTACTAGTGCCCGTAGTGGCTCCTGGGTATTTGATACCGGTGCAGTTGCTCACATTTGTAACTCAAAGCTGTTGGAAATATGCCCTAGAGGCAATAATAAAAGCATTATTATTATATTTCCTTGTTCATGATAATTGTCTTTATTCATGCTATAATTGTGTTATCCGGAAATCGTAATGCATGTGTGAATAACAGACACCAACATGTCCCTAGTGAGCCTCTAGTTGACTAGCTCGTTGATCAACAGATAGTCATGGTTTCCTGACTATGGACACTGGATGTCATTGATAACGAGATCACATCATTGGGAGAATGATGTGATGGACGAGACCCAATCCTAAACATAGCACAAGATCGTATAGTTCGTTTGCTAGAGTTTTGCAATGTCAAAGTATCTTTTCCTTAGACCATGAGATCGTGTAACTCCCGGATACCGTAGGAGTGCTTTGGGTATGCCAAACGTCACAACGTAACTGGGTGACTATAAAGGTAGACTACGGGTATTTCCGAAAGTGTCTGTTGGGTGACATGGATCAAGACTGGGATTTGTCACTCCGTATGACGGAGAGGTATCACTGGGCCCACTCGGTAATGCATCATCATAATGAGCTCAGAGTGACCAAGTGTCTGGTCACGGGATCATGCATTACGGTACGAGTAAAGTGACTTGCCGGTAACGAGATTGAACGAGGTATTGGGATACCGACGATCGAATCTCGGGCAAGTAACATATCGATAGACAAAGGGAATAGCGTATGGGATTGATTAAATCCTCGACATCGTGGTTCATCCGATGAGATCATCGTGGAGCATGTGGGAGCCAACATGGGTATCCAGATCCCGCTGTTGGTTATTGACCGGAGAGTCGTCTCGGTCATGTCTGCTTGTCTCCCGAACCCGTAGGGTCTACACACTTAAGGTTCGGTGACGCTAGGGTTATGAAGATATGTATATGCAGAAACCCGAATGTTGTTCGGAGTCCCGGATGAGATCCCGGACGTCACGAGGAGTTCCGGAATGGTCCGGAGGTAAAGAATTATATATAGGAAGTGCTATTTCAGGCTTCGGGACAAGTTTCGGGGTTATCGGTATTGTACCGGGACCACCGGAAGGGTCCCGGGGGTCCACCGGGTGGGGCCACCTGTCCCGGGGGGCCACATGGGCTGTAGGGGGTGCGCCTTGGCCTAGATGGGCCAAGGGCACCAGCCCCTATAGGCCCATGCGCCTAGGGTTTCCACCATGGAAGAGTCCATGTGGTGGAAGGCACCCCTAGGTGCCTTGGGGGGGAGGGAAACCTCCCCTTGGCCGCCGCCCCCCCTAGTAGATGCCATCTACTAGGGCCGGCGCCCCCCCTTGGCACCCCTATATATAGTGGGGGGGAGAGGAGGGATTTGATACCAGCCCCTGGCGCCTCCATCTTTCCCCGTTACGTCTCTCCCTCGTAGTCTCGGCGAAGCCCTGCTGCTGTGACGCCCTGCATCCACCACCACGCCGTCGTGCTGCTGGATCTTCATCAATCTCTCCTTCCCCCTTGCTGGATCAAGAAGGAGGAGACGTCTCCCGTCCCGTACGTGTGTTGAACGCGGAGGTGCCGTCCGTTCGGCGCTGGTCATTGGTGATTTGGATCATGTCGAGTACGACTACATCATCACCGTTCTTTTGAACGCTTCCGCTCGCGATCTACAAAGGTATGTAGATGCATCTAATCACTCGTTGCTAGATGAACTCCTAGATGATCTTGGTGAAACGAGTAGGAAAATTTTTGTTTTCTGCAACGTTCCCCAACAGTGGCATCATGAGCTAGGTCTATGCGTAGTTCTTCTTGCGCGAGTAGAACACAATTTGTTGTGGGCGTAGATTTGTCAACTTTCTTGCCGTTACTAGTCCTTTCTTGCTTCAGCGGTATTGTGGGATGAAGCGGCCCGGACCAACCTTACACGTACGCTTACGTGAGACCGGTTCCACCGACTAACATGCACTAGTTGCATAAGGTGGCTGGCGGGTGTCTGTCTCTCCTACTTTAGTTGGAGCGGAATCGATGAACAGGGTCCTTATGAAGGGTAAATAGAAGTTGACAAATCACGTTGTGGCTTTAACGTAGGTAAGAAAACGTTCTTGCTAGAACCCTAATTCAGCCACGTAAAACTTGCAACAACAATTAGAGGACGTCTAACTTGTTTTTGCAGCAAGTGGTTTGTGATATGATATGGCCAAAGTTGTGATGAATGATGAATGATCTATATGTGATGTATGAGATGTTCATGCTATTGTAATAGGAATCACGACTTGCATGTCGATGAGCATGACAACCGGCAGGAGCCATAGGAGTTGTCTTTATTCTTTTATATGACCTGCGTGTCATCAAGAAACGCCATGTAAATTACTTTACTTTATTGCTAAACGCATTAGCCATAGTAGTAGAAGTAATAGTTGGCGAGCAACTTCATGGAGACACGATGATGGAGATCATGATGATGGAGATCATGGTGTCAAGCCGGTGACAAGATGATCATGGAGCCCCAAGATGGAGATCAAAGGAGCTATGTGATATTGGCCATATCATGTCACGTTTATTATTTGATTGCATGTGATGTTTATCATGTTTTGCATCTTGTTTACTTAGAACAACGGTAGTAAATAAGGTGATCCCTCATACTAATTTCAAGAAGTGTTCCCCCTAACTGTGCACCGTTGCGATAGTTCGCTGTTTCAAAACACCACGTGATGATCGGGTGTTTTATTCAGACGTTCACATACAACGGGTGTAAGACAGATTTACACATGCAAACACTTAGGTTGACTTGACGAGCCTAGCATGTACAGACATGGCCTCGGAACACAGAAGACCGAAAGGTCGAGCATGAGTCGTATAGAAGATACGATCAACATGAAGATGTTCACCGATGTTGACTAGTCCGTCTCACGTGATGATCGGACACGGTCTAGTTTAACTCGGATCATGTAATACTTAGATGACTAGAGGGATGTCTAATCTAAGTGGGAGTTCGCTAATAATTTGATTAGTTGAACTTAATTATCATGAACTTAGTCTAAAATCTTTGCAATATGTCTTGTAGATCAAATGGCCAACGTAGTCCTCAACTTCAACGCGTTCCTAGAGAAAACTAAGCTGAAAGACGATGGCAGCAACTATACGGACTGGGTCCGGAACTTGAGGATCATCCTCATAGCTGCCAAGAAAGATTATGTCCTACAAGCACCGCTTGGTGACGCACCCGTTCTCCCTGCAGAACAAGATGTTATGAACGCTTGGCAGGCACGTTTCGATGACTACTCCCTCGTTCAGTGCGGCATGCTTTACAGCCTAGAGCCGGGGCTCCAAAAGCGTTTTGAGAGACATGGAGCATATGAGATGTTCGAAGAGCTGAAAATGGTTTTCCAAGCTCATGCCTGGGTCGAGAGATATGAAGTCTCCGACAAATTCTTCAGCTGTAAGATGGAGGAAAACAGTTCTGTCAGTGAGCACATACTCACTATGTCTGGGTTGCATAACCGCTTGACTCAGCTGGGAGTTAATCTCCCGGATGATGCGGTCATTGACAGAATCCTCCAGTCGCTTCCACCAAGCTACAAGAGCTTTGTGATGAACTTCAATATGCAGGGGATGGAAAAGACCATTCCTGAAGTATTTGCTATGCTAAAATCAGCAGAGGTAGAAGTCAGGAAGGAACATCAAGTGTTGATGGTCAATAAAACCACTAAGTTCAAGAAAGGCAAGGGTAAAAAGAACTTCAAGAAGGACGGCAAGGAGGTTGCCGCGCCCGGCAAGCAAGCTGCCGGGAAGAAGCCAAAGAATGGACCCAAGCCCGAGACTGAGTGCTTTTATTGCAAGGGAAGCGGTCACTGGAAGCGGAATTGCCCTAAGTACTTAGCGGATAAGAAGGCCAGCAAAACAAAAGGTATATGTGATATACATGTAATTGATGTGTACCTTACTAGTGCCCGTAGTGGCTCCTGGGTATTTGATACTGGTGCAGTTGCTCACATTTGTAACTCAAAGCAGGGGCTGCGGAATAAGCGGAAACTGGCAAAGGACGAGGTGACGATGCGCGTCGGGAATGGTTCCAAGGTCAATGTGATCGCCGTCGGCACGCTGCCTCTGCATCTCCCTTCGGGATTAGTTTTAAACCTTAATAATTGTTATTTAGTGCCAGCTTTGAGCATGAACATTGTATCGGGATCTCGTTTAATTCGAGATGGCTACTCTTTTAAATCTGAGAATAATGGTTGTTCCATTTTTATGAGAGATATGTTTTATGGTCATGCTCCTATGGTGAATGGTTTATTCTTTATGAATCTCGAACGTGATGCTACACATGTTCATAATGTGAGTACCAAAAGAAGTAAGGTTGATAATGATAGTCCCACATACTTGTGGCACTGCCGCCTTGGTCACATAGGTGTCAAACGCATGAAGAAGCTCCATGCTGATGGACTTTTGGAGTCTCTTGATTATGAATCATTTGACACATGCGAACCATGCCTTATGGGTAAAATAACCAAGACTCCGTTCTCAGGAACAATGGAGCGAGCAACCAACTTATTGGAAATCATACATACTGATGTGTGCGGTCCGATGAGTGTTGAGGCTCGCGGTGGCTATCGTTATGTTCTCACTCTCACTGATGATTTAAGTAGGTATGGGTATATCTACTTAATGAAACACAAGTCTGAAACCTTTGAAAAGTTCAAGGAATTTCAGAGTGAGGTTGAAAATCAACGTGACAGGAAAATCAAGTTTCTGCGATCAGATCGTGGAGGAGAATACTTGAGTCACGAGTTTGGGGCACACTTAAGAAAATGTGGAATAGTTTCACAACTCACGCCGCCTGGAACACCTCAGCGTAATGGTGTGTCCGAACGTCGTAATCGCACTCTGTTAGATATGGTGCGATCTATGATGTCTCTTACCGATTTACCGCTTTCTTTTTGGGGCTATGCTTTAGAGACTGCCACATTCACTTTAAATAGGGCTCCGTCGAAATCCGTTGAGACGACACCGTATGAATTATGGTTTGGGAAGAAACCTAAGCTGTCGTTTCTAAAAGTTTGGGGATGCGATGCTTATGTCAAGAAACTTCAACCTGAAAAGCTCGAACCCAAGTCGGAAAAATGCGTCTTCATAGGATACCCAAAAGAAACTATTGGGTACACCTTCTACCTCAGATCCGAAGGCAAGATCTTTGTTGCCAAGAATGGGTCCTTTCTGGAGAAAGAGTTTCTCTCGAAAGAAGTAAGTGGGAGGAAAGTAGAGCTTGATGAAGTATTACCTCTTGAACCGGAAAATGGCGCAACTCAAGAAAATGTTCCTGAGGTGCCTGCACCGACTAGAGAGGAAGTTAATGAAAATGATCAAGATACTTCTGATCAAGCCCCTACTAAAATTCGAAGGTCCACAAGGACACGTTCCGCACCAGAGTGGTACGGCAACCCTGTCTTGGAAATCATGCTGTTAGATAATGGTGAACCTTCGAACTATGAAGAAGCGATGGCGGGCCCGGATTCCGACAAATGGCTGGAAGCCATGAAATCCGAGATAGGATCCATGTATGAAAACGAAGTATGGACTTTGACTGACTTGCCCGTTGAGCGGCGAGCCATAGAAAATAAATGGATCTTTAACAGGAAGACAGACGCGGATGGTAATGTGACCATCTATAAAGCTCGGCTTGTCGCTAAGGGTTATCGACAAGTTCAAGGGGTTGACTACGATGAGACTTTCTCACCGATAGCGAAGCTGAAGTCCGTCCGAATCATGTTAGCAATTGCCACATTCTATGATTACGAAATATGGCAAATGGACGTCAAAACAGCATTCCTTAATGGTTTCCTTAAGGAAGAATTGTATATGATACAGCCGGAAGGTTTTGTCGATCCTAAGAATGCTGACAAAGTGTACAAGCTCCAACGCTCGATTTATGGGCTGGTGCAAGCATCTCGGAGTTGGAACATTCGCTTTGATGAGATGATCAAAGCGTTTGGGTTTACACAGACTTATGGAGAAGCCTGCGTTTACAAGAAAGTGAGTGGGAGCTCTGTAGCATTTCTCATATTATATGTAGATGACATACTTTTGATGGGAAATGATATGGAACTCTTGGACAGCATCAAGGCCTACTTGAATAAAAGTTTTTCAATGAAGGACCTTGGAGAAGCCGCTTATATATTAGGCATCAAAATCTATAGAGATAGATCGAGACGCCTCATAGGTCTTTCACAAAGCACATACCATGATAAGATATTGAAGAAGTTCAATATGGATCAATCCAAGAAGGGGTTCTTACCTGTGTTACAAGGTATGAAATTGAGCTCAGCTCAATGTCCGACCACGGCAGAAGATATAGAACAGATGAGCGTCATCCCCTATGCCTCAGCCATAGGTTCTATTATGTATGCCATGCTGTGTACCAGACCTGATGTTAACCTTGCCGTAAGTTTGGTAGGAAGGTACCAAAGTAATCCCGGCAAGGAACACTGGACAGCGGTCAAGAATATCCTGAAGTACCTGAAAAGGACTAAGGAAATGTTTCTCGTTTATGGAGGTGACGAAGAGCTCGTCGTAAAGGGTTACGTCGACGCTAGCTTCGACACAGATCTGGATGACTCTAAGTCACAAACCGGATACGTGTATATTTTGAATGGTGGGGCAGTAAGCTGGTGCAGTTGCAAGCAAAGCGTCGTGGCGGGATCTACATGTGAAGCGGAGTACATGGCAGCCTCGGAGGCAGCACATGAAGCAATATGGGTGAAGGAGTTCATCACCGACCTAGGAGTCATACCCAATGCGTCGGGGCCGATCAAGCTCTTCTGTGACAACACTGGAGCTATTGCACTTGCCAAGGAGCCCAGGTTTGACAAGAAGACAAGGCACATCAAGCGTCGCTTCAACTCCATTCGTGAAAATGTTCAAAATGGAGACATAGAGATTTGTAAAGTACATACGGACCTGAATGTAGCAGATCCGTTGACTAAACCTCTCCCTAGAGCAAAACATGATCAACACCAGAATTCCATGGGTGTTCGATTCATCACAATGTAACTAGATTATTGACTCTAGTGCAAGTGGGAGACTGTTGGAAATATGCCCTAGAGGCAATAATAAAAGCATTATTATTATATTTCCTTGTTCATGATAATTGTCTTTATTCATGCTATAATTGTGTTATCCGGAAATCGTAATACATGTGTGAATAACAGACACCAACATGTCCCTAGTGAGCCTCTAGTTGACTAGCTCGTTGATCAACAGATAGTCATGGTTTCCTGACTATGGACACTGGATGTCATTGATAACGAGATCACATCATTGGGAGAATGATGTGATGGACAAGACCCAATCCTAAACATAGCACAAGATCGTATAGTTCGTTTGCTAGAGTTTTCTAATGTCAAGTATCTATTCCTTTGACCATGAGATCATGTGACTCCCGGATACCATAGGAGTGCTTTGGGTATGCCAAACGTCACAACGTAACTGGGTGACTATAAAGGTAGACTACGGGTATCTCCGAAAGTGTCTGTTGGGTGACATGGATCAAGACTGGGATTTGTCACTCCGTATGACGGAGAGGTATCACTGGGCCCACTCGGTAATGCATCATCATAATGAGCTCAGAGTGACCAAGTGTCTGGTCACGGGATCATGCATTACGGTACGAGTAAAGTGACTTGCCGGTAACGAGATTGAATGAGGTATTGGGATACCGACGATCGAATCTCGGGCAAGTAACATATCGATAGACAAAGGGAATAGCGTACGGGATTGATTAAATCCTCGACATCGTGGTTCATCCGATGAGATCATCGTGGAGCATGTGGGAGCCAACATGGGTATCCAGATCCCGCTGTTGGTTATTGACCGGAGAGTCGTCTCGGTCATGTCTGCTTGTCTCCCGAACCCGTAGGGTCTACACACTTAAGGTTCGGTGACGCTAGGGTTATGAAGATATGTATATGCAGAAACCCGAATGTTGTTCGGAGTCCCGGATGAGATCCCGGACGTCACGAGGAGTTCCGGAATGGTCCGGAGGTAAAGAATTATATATAGGAAGTGCTATTTCAGGCTTCGGGACAAGTTTCGGGGTTATCGGTATTGTACCGGGACCACCGGAAGGGTCCCGGGGGACCACCGGGTGGGGCCACCTGTCCCGGGGGGCCACATGGGCTGTAGGGGGTGCGCCTTGGCCTAGATGGGCCAAGGGCACCAGCCCCTATAGGCCCATGCACCTAGGGTTTCCACCATGGAAGAGTCCATGTGGTGGAAGGCACCCCTAGGTGCCTTGGGTGGGGAGGGAAACCTCCCCTTGGCCGCCGCCCCCCCTAGTAGATGCCATCTACTAGGGCCGGCGCCCCCCCTTGGCACCCCTATATATAGTGGGGGGGAGAGGAGGGATTTGATACCAGCCCCTGGCGCCTCCATCTTTCCCCGTTACGTCTCTCCCTCGTAGTCTCGGCGAAGCCCTGCTGCTGTGACGCCCTGCATCCACCACCACGCCGTCGTGCTGCTGGATCTTCATCAACCTCTCCTTCCCCCTTGCTGGATCAAGAAGGAGGAGACGTCTCCCGTCCCGTACGTGTGTTGAACGCGGAGGTGCCGTCCGTTCAGCGCTGGTCATCGGTGATTTGGATCACGTCGAGTACGACTACATCATCACCGTTCTTTTGAATGCTTCCGCTCGCGATCTACAAAGGTATGTAGATGCATCTAATCACTCGTTGCTAGATGAACTCCTAGATGATCTTGGTGAAACGAGTAGGAAATTTTTTGTTTTCTGCAATGTTCCCCAACACAACGGTCCAGAGTCCGACAGGCGGCGCCTTCATAAGAAGGGCAAGCCTACGACACCGGCGACCCCCGTCCATTCGGAGGCGCCGGACAATTTGTTGGAGGTGCTTAATGGCGCCTCCATCGACGAGGAACACCGCACTGTTATGAGTGTGGTGATCCAGAAGGTTCAGTCCGCCAAGAGCGGGCTGACGGAAGCGTGTACAAGCATGTTAACAGGCTTTGAGGTATGTGTTAAAAACATATAAAAATGTTACCGCATAGACAGTAGCCCCTGATGCTTAGTTCGGCGTTCGGAAAGAAAAGCCGAGCTGAGGATCTAAAAAGATATACGCAGGAGTCTAACAGAAATGTGTCAATATGAGAATGCAGGCTGTGCTGCTGACCTCTGCCGCACTGACTGCGGAGGTCAATGCATTGAAGGAAAGCCTCGAGCGGTCCGAGAGCGAGCTCGGCCATGCCAAGAAGCAGCTCGAGGATAAAGAGGGTACATAGTACCGCCTGTAAATGTATATAGAAATACTTGGTTGCAAATAATGACAGGACCAACGTAAATGTTGCAGGAGCCACGACCGAGGTGGCGACCCTGAAGGAGGCGGTCTCCAAGGCCGAAAAAAGTGCGGCCTTGGAGCGCACCGAGCGAGAGAAGCAGGAGGCGCGGGTGGCGGAGGTGCGGCAAGAGCTACAGGCTCTCGTGGAAAAACACGAGAGTTTGGAGCGTGACTCGAAGACTCGAGAGTCCGAGCTTGCCTTGGCTCTTGAGAGTGCCAAGACCGCCAAGGCCGAAGCCCAGAAGGCCCTTCAGGAGATCGAGGCGATGAAGAAGATAGCGGCGGGTGAGGCATTCTTTATGCAAAGGAAAAATATAAAAGTTAATTATCTGCTACTTACCCGAATCCGGAGCTCTCCAGGAGCGTTCGCCGATCTGCCCCGTAGTGTGTCTGATGCCGCCACGTACTACCGAGCCGAAGAGGGGAGCTCGACGGAAAAAGTGTTCTGGTCTCAGTATGCTGAGGCCGAACATCCGGTGCCCCTGAGCGACCAGCTGAAGCAGCTGGTCGAGCTCCACAAGGTGGCCGAACAGGCCATGAAGGGCCTCATAGCTCGGCTGTGTTCTGGAGAAGCCATGCCTAGGAGCTACTTCGGTCTGGTGCGGCGGCTGGTGGACGCGTGTCCGTGGATGGAGGTCGTCAAGCGCTCCGTTTGTATCGAAGGTGCCCGTCGGGCCCTTGCCCGTGCTAAGGTGCACAGGGGCAAGCTGGACGGTGAGAAGCTTTTGGCGGACGCGCCACCGCCGGGCAAGGAGTATCGTACGCCCGAGATGTATTATAAAGGTGTCCTGAAGGGTGCTCGCCGTATAGCGGACGAATGCTCCAAATATGTAATTTTTTAGTAGACTCGCATTTTTTATCCTGTACGCTGAAACTTTGTTCATATGCGTTAAGCAACGCTTGTTAATTTAAAATATTACCTTCTGTGCAGCCGTTTATCAAATCTGAGAGATGTAAGTCGTCGGCTTCGATCCCCATGCCACGAGTGCTGGGGTGTTCGGGATAAACCTGAGCGCTCTTGTTCCCATTCTTGGGTCCATCTAGGGAGGCGCTCAGCACAACGAACCAGGCCGTCGGACTTATAATGCTTTATCACTCTCACTTAGCCATAGAATTCTATAATTTTAAATTTCGGCGAAGCCCCTAGTATTCGGAAGACCGAGTTCGGGGCGCTATCCACGCCTAGGCCGGATAAGTCCGGTTCCTCGCTCTAAGCGGCATAAGTCTTTAAGGACTCGTAAAACCTCGCGAACAGCGACCGGTCTCTCGCACTATCATGACAGTCAGTTTTAGCTTTCTCTACTGAGGTGTTAACCCAGCTTAACTGGGGCACAATCACAGTAGTTCTCCCAGCGCTACCTTAGCCAACATTGCGGAACGTAAGGTACCAAAACATGGGAGCCGGGCAAACCCAACTATTGACCAAAGACATGATTCGGAGCCGATGCATATAGTGCTATAAGTTCGGGGTGCCGCACTCTTGAGAGTGTTCGGTCTTCTCACACCATGTTATGGGGTGTTTTAAGCCCCTGGTGTCTTGTCCGTACCAAAGTGTACGGTTGCAGAATGTCATGACTGAACATATTTGTATATAAAAAATAGATATGTACAATAATAGAGAAGAGCTATATATTGTTTATTAAAAAAGGGCTGCTGCGAAAGAAGAACGATACAAGAAGTGCGATAAGCAAGAGATGGGATTATTTGACATGTTCCCCTCCAGGGGCAAGCTGCGGGATTGTAAGTAAAACAGGTATTAAACTCGTTATAAAGACCACCTGGACGTTTGACGTGGCTTGCTCTCTCCCTGGCTGTTGCGTCGTGGGTTCGGCGAGTGTATTCCGGACAGGCCTTCCGAATAGTTGGGTCCTGAAAGTTTGTAAAAATGAAAATGGTGAAATAGGGAGCCCCTTAGTGCGGTTGAGCTGCATTCTGGGCGTGCCGTAGTTGTGCCCCTCCCCTTATGCCCATGGTATCTCTAAGGCGTAATTATGTACGCGTGGTACCAGTATCGCCATTTGGCGGGGGCTGGGGTTGGGGCCGCACTACTATGCTTGCTCGAAACGTGCCAGCCGGATTTGTTGTAGGTTACTTCAGGCTCGCTTGACGTTGTCCGGACGTTTGACGCCTGGTTTGGAGAACTGCCTTGAGAGGCTACTCTGTACTTCCACCGCCAGGGCCGCTGTGTGCTCCTCCGTTCGGAGAGAGCATTCGGTGTTTCCGTTTACCGTGATGACTCCGCGAGGTCCTGGCATCTTGAGCTTGAGATATGCATAGTGCGGAACCGCATTGAATTTTGCAAATGCGGTTCGTCCAAGCAGGGTGTGATAGCCGCTGCGTAATGGGACTATGTCGAAGATTATCTCCTCGCTCCGAAAGTTATCCGGGGATCTGAAAGACCACTTCGAGTATAACCGAGCCTGTACAGCTGGCCTCTACACCTGGTATGACGCCTTTGAAGGTTGTCTTTGTGGGTTTAATCCTTGAAGGATCGATGCCCATTTTTCGCACTGTGTCCTGGTAAAGCAGGTTCAGGCTACTGCCGCCGTCCATTAGGACTCTGGTAAGGTGAAATCCGTCGATAATTGGGTCTAGGACCAATGCAGCGAATCCGCCATGACGGATGCTGGTGGGATGGTCCCTTCGATCGAAGGTGATCGGGCAGGAGGACCATGGGTTGAACTTTGGGGCGACTGGCTCCAACGCATAGACGTCCTTGAGAGCATGCTTCCGCTCCCTTTTGGGGATGTGGGTTGCGTATATCATGTTCACCATCCGAACTTGCGGGGGAAATCCCTTCTGTCCTTTGTTGTTCGGCGGCCGGGGCTCCTCCTCGTCATCGCTATGTAGCCCCTTGTCTTTGGTTTCGGCGCTTAACTTGCCTGCTTGCTTGAACACCCAACAATCCCTGTTGGTGTGATTGGCTGGCTGTTCGGGGGTGCCGTGTATCTGGCACGAGCGATCGAGTATCCGGTCTAAGCTAGATGGGCTCGGAGGGTTTCTTTTGAATGGCTTCTTCCGCTGACCGGGTTTAGAGCCTCTGAGTCTGGCATTGACTGCCGTATCTTCAGTATTGTCGCTGTTAATGCGGTGCTTATGCTTGTTGCGACGTGACCTGCCGTTGTTGTCCTTGGTATCCGAATTGCCGAGGCTCTTGGTTATGTTATTGCTACGAGCTAGCCAGCTGTCTTCTCCCGCACAAAAGCGGGTCATGAGTGTCGTGAGGGCTGCCATAGATTTCGGCTTTTCCTGTCCTAGGTGCCGGGCAAGCCATTCGTCTCGGATGTTATGCCTGAAGGCTGCAAGGGCCTCGGCGTCCGGACAGTCGACTATTTGGTTTTTCTTGGTTAGGAACCGTGTCCAGAATTGTCTGGCCGATTCCTCTGGCTGCTGGATTATGTGGCTTAGGTCATCGGCGTCTGGTGGTCGCACATAAGTGCCCTGGAAGTTGTCAAGGAATGCGGATTCCAGGTCCTCCCAACAACTAATTGACTCCGCTGGCAGGCTGTTAAGCCAATGTCGAGCTGGTCCTTTAAGCTTGAGTAGGAGGTATTTGATGGCGTGTAGATCATCACCACGGGCCATGTGGATATGAAGGAGATAATCCTCGATCCATACCGCAGGATCTGTTGTGCCATCGTATGATTTGATGTTTACGGGTTTGAAGCCCTTAGGGATTTGATGATCCATTACTTCGTCTGTGAAGCATAGTGGGTGTGCGGTGCCCCTGTACTGGGCTATATCACGATGCAGCTCGGACGAGCTTGGTCTGTTGTATTCGGCCGGGCCGTACTTATTATGTCCGGCGTGACGGCTAGCGTCACGTGAAGCGGGGCGCCCGTGCGATCTGTAGATCGATCTTGTTTGCCTTGCCTTATTCTCCAAGATGTCTCACAGGTCTGTTGCGTCTCCCCGTACTCTGGTATGTTTTGAGCGGTGCCAGGGTGCGGCTTGGGTCGAGGGCCTGAAGGCCTCTCTATCGCGGCCGCGGGGTGGCCGATCGGGCGCATCATACGCTGGTGATGTAGGTTTAGTTGCTTCCTCCTCAAGTTGGGGTAGCAGCCTGCGCTTTGGGTAGCTCTTGGATGGGCGTTCTAGTTTATACTCTTCGGCCACCAGGACTTCGGTCCATCTGTCGGCTAGCAAGTCTTGGTTAGCTCTAAGCAGCAGCTGTTTCTTCTTGAGGCTGCTTGCCGTGGCCACAAGCCTGCGTTTGAAACGCTCTTGTTTGATGGGATCCTCTGGCACGACGAATTCGTCGTCGTCGAGGCTTACCTCGTCTTCGGAGGGAGGCATATAATAGTCGTCCTCAACCTCTTTGTCGGCCGCTCTCTCATGAGGGCTGGCTCCTTCGTCCTCCTGCACTGAATCCTGCTGGAGGGGGTTGTCTTTGGCACTGTCCGGCGTGTTGTTATCTTCGGCGCCGGAATCGCCGTTTTTGCTTTGGCGGGACTTGGAGCGGCGCCACTGACATTGGCGCTTGGGTTGCTTCTTGGAGGGATCATCCTCTGTTTTTTCCTCGCCATCCCCCGCTTTAGGGGTGTCCACCATGTATATGTCATATGACGAGGTGGCTTTCCAGTTCCCTATAGGTGCTGGTTCTTGATCGTCTCCTTCATCGGCGTCCATGCCGTCGATGTCTTCAGAGTCAAAGTCGAGCATGTCGGTTAAATCGTCGATAGTGGCTACGAAGTGGGTGGTGGGTGGGCTTCGAATTTCTTCGTCGTCCGCATCCCAACCGTGTTGGCCGTAGTTCGGCCAGGGCTCTCCTGACAAAGAGAGAGACTTTAATGAATTCAGGATATCGCCAAAAGGCGAGTGCTGAAAGACGTTCGCGGTGGTGAACTCCATGACCGGAGCCCAATCGGGCTTGATCGGAAGAGGTGCGGGATTTACGGAGTCCGGAGCGGAGTCCGGCACCTTGGAGTCACGGGCCTTGCAAAGGACTAGGCTGGTATCCGGCTCTATCGCCGTAGAAGTTGCAGCTTCCGGGGCGGTGTCCAACCGTCCATCCCCGACTAGCGCAGTGGGCTCCGAGCTAATGGTCGGAGCGGACACCTGAGCGATGCTCTGGGCGTTGTCTGGCGGCAGAGCTAAATCATGCCCATCGTGATAGTGCAGCGCGCCCGGTTGTGGCTCGAATCCGTCGAAGTTCAAGTCCCCGCGGATGTCAGCCGTGTAGTTCAAGCTTCCAAACCTGACCTGATGGCCAGGGGTGTAGCTTTCAATCTGCTCCAGATGGCCAAATGAGTTGGCCTGCAGTGCGAAGCCGCCGAATACGAAGATCTGTCTGGGGAGAAAAGTCTCATCCCAGAGCACGTCGTGATTGACGAGCGAAGAAGCCATTGGGCATAAAGGCGACGACACAGAGGAACTCTCAATGAAAGCACCAATGTCAGTGTCAAAACCGGTGGATCTCGGGTAGGGGGTCCCGAACTGTGCGTCTAGGCGGATGGTAACAGGAGACAAGGGACACGATGTTTTTACCCAGGTTCGGGCCCTCTCGATGGAGGTAAAACCCTACTCCTGCTTGATTAATATTGATGATATGGGTAGTACAAGAGTAGATCTACCACGAGATCGGAGTGGCTAAACCCTAGAAGCTAGCCTATGGTATGATTGTTGTTCGTCCTATGGACTAAAACTCTCTGGTTTATATAGACATCGGAGAGGGCTAGGGTTACACAGAGTCGGTTACAATGGGAGGAGATCTTCATATCATATCGCCAAGCTTGCCTTCCACGCCAAGAAAAGTCCCATCCAGACACGAGACGGAGTCTTCAATCTTGTATCTTCATAGTCCGGGAGTCCGGCCAAAGGTCTTAGTCCGGCCATCCGGACACCCCCTAATCCGGGACTCCCTCAGCGAGGAAAATTTTGGGGAGTTCCGTGTGGGAGGTCGGGGGCCGAGCAATGCGTGTTTCTCTCGTACACATTCGCGCGTGTGTGCGAGGCGTTGGCTCTAACCGAACCCGAGCGAGGCGTTGGGCTCTAACTGAACCCGAGCGATTACACTACAGGCTACGTGTTACTGAACCCGAGCGATCAATCGATGGCTGTTAACTGAACCCGATCGAGCGATTCCTTCGCTACTGCTGCTAACTGAAGCCGATCGATTGGATGAACAGTGAGC
>NC_057810.1:523631016-523650874 GCF_018294505.1 Triticum aestivum | reverse complement strand
ACCCCTCCCGATCAACAGGACCCCCGTTTCGACCGTAGAAGGTCCGTTTCCTCTGTTTTGCGGTACGCCACACTCCTCCCGATCAACAGTACCCTCGTTTCGATCGTAGGAGGTCCGTTTCCTCCATTTTGCGGTACGCCACACCCCTCCCGATCAACAGGACCCCGTTCTGAACATAGGAGGTCCGTTTCCTCCGTTTTGCGGTACGCCAGGCCTCGTTTCCATCACCTGTTCTGTCCAAGCCCTCTCAATGAACACGACCACGCATTCCGTTCCGACCCAGCCGGTTGGCTCCCCATGAACACGACGACGACAATGTTTCTCTGTTCCGACCCAGCCATGTACGTATGCGCGAGTAGGCATTCGAGACCCAGCCCATATGTACGTATGTGGCCATATTTTCTTTCTTGCACCCTGGCCGCTATACGTATGTGTACATGCTACGCGCCTCTACTACGACACATGCACGCCTCTACTACGACACGTGCGCGCCTCTACATCGACCAGTATATATGTACGTACATGTTCTCGACCAGAATGACAACGCTACATACGCTTCGACCAGGTGGGTCCCGACTATCAGGCACTTCCTTGCGTGCGAAGATGTAGTTGGTGGGTCCCAGTAGTCAGGGGGTGAATTGTTTTTTTGTCCGGACACACTTCCTTGCGTGCAAAGAGGTAGCTGGTGGGTCCCAGCAGTCAGGGGAAACATTTTTTTCACGAAATACGGTGGCCCGTCCGGTGGGTCCCTGTTGTCAGGTGGAGGAATAATTATTTTCCGCGTAATAAGGAGGCACTTCCTTGCTGCGGTCGTGGACCCAGCTGTCAGCCTTTCCATGTACAGTCCACGTCCGATGGAAGTTGTTCCTTGACCATGTTGACCATGCCGCGCCGAGAGCACCAGGGTGGTGGACGACGACGAGGCCTAGGAAGGGGACGACGGGGAGCCGGGGAAGAAGCGGCAGTGGAAGCCCGCGCGGAGAGGAGTACGAGAGTTCACTGGTTCAGCTGCGGTGTGAGGCTTCCGTTGCCGCAGGGCCTGGCCAGCGGTGGGAATAGTAGGGGGTGGTGAGGCCTCCGCGGTAGCACATCCGGCCACGGGAGGCAGGAGCATGCGGCATGACCGGTGCTGGTTTGGGCGGCAGGGGCAAGAAGACCAGAGGTTGAAGAAGCACTACGGCCGTTGGATGGACATCGTACGGTCACTGGAGCTAGAATCGTTTATATTGACTAAGTTGACAAAGCCCTCCGTCCCCGTCAACTTAGTAGGCCCACAAGTCAGCCTACCACCAAGGTGGGTCCCAGCTAGCAGGGGGGTATTCATTTTTTTGTGCGTAATAAGGAGGCACTTCCGGTGGGTCTGAGCTGACAGCAGGGGAAACGTTTTTTCACGAAATACGGTGGCCCGTCGGGTGGGTCCCAGCAGTCAGGGGCAAATGTTTTTTTTGCGAAATACTGCTGGCCCGTCCGATGGGTCCCTGCTATCAGGTGGAGGAATAATTATTTTCCGCGTAATAAGGAGGCACTTCCTTGCGGCTGCCGTGGACCCAGCTGTCAGCCTCTCCACGTACAGTATTCTTTCGATGGAATTCGGTCGTTGACCACATTGACCACGCCGCACCGAGAGCACCACGACGGTGGACGACGGCGAGGCCTAGGAAGGGGACGACGCAGAGCCGGGGAAGACGCAACAGTGGATGCCCACGTGGAGAGGAGTATGAGGGTTCACTGGTTCGGCTGTGCTGCCGTCGCCGCAGAATAACAGGGGGTGTGGGTGACTGGAGTGGAGGGATGGCCTGGCCAGCGGTGGTTGTAGTATGAGGGCGGTGACGGCAGCACAGCCGGCCATGAGAGGCAAGAGCAGGCGGCACGACCGGCGCTGCTTTGGGCGGCTGGAGCAAGAAGACCAGAGGTTGAAGAAGCACTACGGCCGTTGTATGGACATCGTACGGTCAGTCGAGCTAGAATCGTGCATATTGACTAAGTTGACAAAGCCCTTCATCCCCGTCAACTTAGTAGGCCCACTATACTGGGTCCCAGCTAGCAGGGGGAATATTCATTTTTTGTGCGTAATAAGGAGGCACTTCCTTGCGTGCGAAGATATAGCTGGTGGGTCCGAGCTGTCAGCGGCGGTAATGTTTTTTTTGCGAAATACAGAGGCCCTTTCGGTGGGTCCCAGATGTCAGGTGGAGGAATCATTATTTTGCGCGTAATAAGGAGGCATTTCCTTGTGTGCTGCCGTGGACCCAGCTGTCAGCCTCTCCACATACAGTCCACTTCAAATGCATGTCAGTCATTGACCATGTTGACCACACCATGCCAAGAGCACCAGGGTGGTGGACGACGGCGAGGCCTAGGAAGGGAACAACACGGAGGCAAGGAAGACTCGGCAGTTGTTTCCCACGCGGAGGGGAGTACGACTGTACGAGGGTTTACTAGTTCATCTGCCATCGCCGGAGAATAACAACAGGTGTGGGACTGTGGGTGAGTAGAGGGATGGCTAGGCCAGTGATGGGAGTACGGTGGGATGGTGAATCCTGCGCGGTAGCACAGCCGGCCACGGGGAGGAGGGAGCAGGCAGTCCTGCCAGCGCTTGTTTGAGCGGCTGGAGAAGGAAGAGCAGAGATTGAAGAAGCACGACGGCCGTTGGATGGACATCCAACAGTATACAAGCCATCTATGGAAAGCCACAAATCTGTGGAAAACAGCATACAGCCCATCTTCCATTATTTCAAATAATTTACAGCCCATTTGCTAATTCTTACGGGGTTTTTTGGAGCCCGTATTCTTTTTGTTAGCATTACAGCCCATATTGTGGCCATGGTTATAAAATTATACGAAGTTTTTCATATGTTGGTGCGGTCTGAACTGTTTTTAATCCCGAAATTTCGAGTCACAGTCAGACTGATTTTAAAAATAAATGTATATCAATATAAAATCCAATAAATTGCCCACGCATAAAAATCAATGCAATTTAAAATCTCGAAATGAAAAAAAGATATTTGGAACTAATTGCCGGTTTGATGTGTTTTAAAAATGTACAACCCAACAGATTTGCAGCCCAACAGGCCTGATAAAGCGACTTATTTGACAAATCACAAAAAATCTAGGCTAGCCATTTCCAGAAAAAAAAACTACTGGGCTGGTCTGTGATAAACATAAAAGAAAAGGATGTCTAGATAGTCCAGAGTTCCCGCACAGCCCAATTGACACCCTGCTTCCGTCTCAAAAACAAATTAGGTAAATGCCACTCCAATTATGGCGATTCATAAAAATGCCACTGCAATTTCCAAACTTTGAAAAATGCCACTGCAATTTTTGCAAACTTTGTAAAACGCCACTGCAGTTTGCAAACTTTGAAAAACGCCACTCCAGACTTTGAAAAATGCCACTAGAAATGGCATGAAATGGCATTTTTCAAAGTTTGGAAATTGAGTGGCGTTTCTCGGATACACCAGATTTGGAGTGGCATTTATCAAATTAACCCAAAACAAAAATAACTGGGCGAGCTACTAAGTCCCTGGTGTCAGCCGCTCGTTGTGCAATTCTCTCATTTATTGACTATGTTGACAATGGCATGGGACCCAGATGCCAAAAATCCACTAGGAGGAGCCATTTTTTTATTGGCTTGAAATAAGGAGGCACTTGCTTGCGTAGTGCCATGACCTTGGCGGGTCCCTGCTGTCATCCTCTCCACGTACAATCATCTCCTGATTGTGTATGCGTCAACTTGCTAGGCCCACAAGTCAACCTCTAAACCCATGGAGGACAAATACAACCCATTTAAAAAAATAACAGCCCATTCCATACATTCAAACAGAAAGTTCAACATTGAGAGCAAAGTAACAGGTCTGCTCCACATATAGAGTACTGAACTTCCACGTTGACAACCATCATAGCCAAGTTAACTATCTACTCCCACTAATACTCTAGTAGCGTACAAGTACTAACTTACTCTTAGCTAACTAGACGATGTCGGTCGCCATCTGTGATACATGCTAAACGCCGGCACCGGCGTCCTGCGCCTCGCCTCGGACTTGCAAGAGGTATGATAGGGCGCGTTGCTCGTGCGCGTTGGCCCTTTCCATGCCGGCATGGTCCACCAAAGCTTCGGCTTCCAAGCGGGAAACCCACTTGACGAGCTGGTAGTAAAAATCGGCGTCACGGACGCGTGCGTGCCCGACAGCCTCCAGGGCTATTTGCTGGGCGCTGGCCTCCATGTAGTCGGCCCAGTTGCAGGAGCTCTGCTCACGACTCAGAGCGTCGGTGCGCTGCTGCTCCATGTCCCGCTGGCGGCGCAAATCGGTGATACGCTGCTCCTCCGCTAGGCGGTCTCTCTCCAACAACTCCTGCTCCCCTGCCATGCGGTCGCGCTCCAACAACTCCTCGATCTCCGCATTGCCATCTAAAGACAGATAGAATGCCTCCTCCCTCCGTCTGCCTTCCGGTGAAAAACCGAACACTAGTTCCAGCGGTGACCGCCTCCAGCGTCGCCTTCCACGGACGGGCGGGGGCATGGCAGACGTGGCGAGTGACGTCGGGCCGGTGGGGGCTTATGAGGATATGGCGAGTTGGGTCATGGTGGCATCGGAGAAGGCCGGGAAACAATACTTATAGGGGGAAGGTAGCGCGATGGTCATCGGAATTCAATGGATAATGGCTTAGCGTGCCAACTTGCCGTGGAAAACTAGAGAAAACGAAATTATGACTGTGTCGTCCCGTCCCGTCTGGGTCGCACGCCGGCATGGCGGTCAAACGAGAGCACTCGAATCATCTCCCTCCTTGTCAATAATGATTCCACGGATTTAAAAAGCCCACAACAATTAAAGCATATCTTTTTTCGCATCAGTTAGCGGCCTTAATTACGGCCGGCTACATGCAGGCACTTAGAATCGCTCGTAGGCAGTACGCAAAGCAGCATGCAATGAGTCGCAGCCGAGGGCACGCATGCAACCACTTAAATCGCTGGAATTAATTAGGCTTAAACTTCTGCATGTCGTTAATTATGGCCATGCCTTGGTCTTGCTGCTTTGCTCACGGGACTAATAAACCCGGACGGAGGGAGTACCTTGGTTGGTGAGAGGTTTGAATTATGCCCTGCAAACCGGAAAGGAGGTACTAGTACATGCGTGATCCGCTATTTATTCGTGTAGGATCGAGTAGGTCATTTCTTGAATTGAGCCCTGCAAACCGGAAAGGAGGTAGTACGTGCGTGTTCCTCTATTTATCCGTGTAGGATTGATAGTGTAGCTTGTCAGTTTCTTTAGAGGTAGGCATTTTTATCCGTGTAGGATCGATAGTGTAGCTTGTCAGTTTCTTCAGAGGTAGGCATTTTATTCAAAAAACTGCCACTTTGCATCTTGCGTCGCAAATAAAACTGCCAGGAGCGCATTTGTAGGCTAGCTAGTGATCGATCAGTAACTTGTAAACACTGAGCGAACATAAATAAGTAACTGTTAATGCATCTCAATAATTCACAGATCATATACAAATATGTAGCTCCAAAAGCAAAGATCAGCCACTTCGGATCTTGCGTCGCAACTAAAACTAACTAGTACGATTCCCATACATAAGATCAACATGTTAATGCATCTCAATGATTCACAGATCATATACAAATATGTAGCTCCAAAAGCTAAGATCTAGAAAAAACATATGTTCTTCCTACTAACATGGATGCTTCTCTTGGCCAACATTCAGTACAGACTGAAAGACAAATTTGTTTGTGAAGTCTACAATTCCTCTTGCAAACGCAAGTGGTTTCATCAACAGCTGGAACCATGAGAATGAACCACACATGATGGAGGAACATCCACTGCAATATGATTTGGTCTTCTCTCAATCACACCGCGAGACTATTTTCGGAATACAAACTTTAACTTAGGCAAAATGATGTCCATTGTATAATCAGACCAAAGCAATGAAGCACCAACTGTTGGCCAGTAAATAGTACAATACTACTTTTCTATAGTCCATGAAGTGACTATCCAATCTTTGTGTCTATTTTTAAATGGCACTGCATGCAGTGACTATACTATTCTCTTGTGCAGTTCAACCAAAATTGCGGACACTTTGTTTGTTTGCCAAATAGCAACGAGCAGACATCTCTATCTGCACAAATATCTAGCAGCTAGTAAACATATCAAGCAACTAGCAAACCACTAGTATTACTATCTAATGACAGTACAAAAAGTGTAGGAAGATAGTAGCAAACCATGTACCTTCGTAATGAACAGCTCATAGTGCCACCAATTGGATATAAAGGTTTGGAAAAAAACATGCTCCTAATGTTGAACCAGTTGGACTTTTTGTGCAGTTCCACTAAAGTCGAGCATCCCTGTTTGCATAGATATTGAAAGTGTGATTACTATAAAAGTGGCACTAGTTGACGCATAGACTCCCAAATATAAGCATTCCAATTTCTTAATGGGAAAAGGTAGCAAGACTGTTTCTAACCACCTGTTTGAAGGAATAAATAAAGCAAC
Source organism: Triticum aestivum (assembly GCF_018294505.1). NCBI lineage: Eukaryota > Viridiplantae > Streptophyta > Magnoliopsida > Poales > Poaceae > Triticum > Triticum aestivum. The sequence goes on along the minus strand of NC_057810.1, from coordinate 523,644,389 downwards.
AACGGCTGATGTCAGGAAGGCATACATAGTTTTTTCTGAAAAACTGAGCCATTCCTGCCCTTTCCTCTTCTTTGAAGCAAATTTTGTGCAGTTCTACTAAAATAAAATGCCATCACCACCTTGACAATTCAGTGACACTGTACAAAAGGAAATGACTTAACATTACATGATGTCAGGTATGTAGTCGACAGGCATTAGAGACAAACATACAGACCTCCTCCGATAATATAATGAACATTAATTTTAACAAAGGTGTGACTAGCTTTACTGGGATAATTTGATTGAACTCTACACCCTCTGTTCCTTAATATAAGACGTTTTCATGGTTCAATTTAAAGTACCCAAATGTCTAGTATTTAGAAAAACAGGTAGTAGTTTTCTTGAGCACATATCTGGGAAAGCTTGCCACACTTTATTTATGTCCATACGCTAATGCAACACCATTCGAATACTACAAATATACACTAATCTAGTGGTTAGTGCAACAGTAGAGTAGTTAGTTTATTACAGGGTACAGTACAATGGTTTTACTGAACAGATTTCAATAAACTCTAGCACTGGAAGGTTTCTATAAGAATTAACAATACAAAATGTAAAGGTAACAGGTTTCAGCATTGGTATACTAGTTGTGCATGAGCATTAAACAAAATACAAAAGTCTGAAGGTAACTAGCATTATTAACTAATGACAGTATAAAAAATTTGCAAACCATGTACCTCCAAGGTAAATATCATTTCGAACTCGGGGGGACCTTAAAAATTGCTATCCCAATCTTGATAAACGATCAAACATAAAAACTTGATCGAACGAATCAAGAGAGCAGCCGGAGGAGGAGGTGCCCACTCTTGACCTTTCCTCTTGTCTTCATAATTGTCTGTGCAGTTTAACCAAAATAAAATGACATCAGCACCTTGGCATTTTGGTGACACTGTACAAAAAAGTTAACTTATCTCATGAAAGTGAGGTATGTAATCTATAAGCATTAACAGTGCAAAAATCTGAAGGTAGTAACAAGTTTCATCGTTGGTATACTGGCTGTGCAACAACATTAGAATGCCTTAGCTGAAAAATCTTTAATACATCGACAATCAACAGCTAACCCTGAAACAATCCAGTGACATTAAATGGCATTGCTTAAATTTATCGGTGGCATTAGACTGAGAGCGGCATTAGTTAAATGTGGCATCACTTTAGCAGTAGCATTGCTTGACTTGACTTCTGGCGTTATACTAACAGCAAAAAAAGTGGCAATAAGAGCATGGGAGGCCCATTCGGATAGTGGGCGCACCAGTACGATGTACCTCCACGAACGCAGAGTGGTGAGGGAGGTATGGTTGCCCAGAGCAACAAATATCTAGGCAGCATATGTGGATTACGTCCCATTTTTGTTCTCTTTAACCACCTTTTTCCTATGTGAGGACAACAAACCGATCGACCTGGTCATTCTCTATTGCGTTGTCATGCCTTTCTACCCTTCTGCAACCAAGATACACGAGACTCGTTCCTTAGCTACTGATTTTCCCCTTTTCAAACTAGATGCAGGTTCGATGCCTACTCTCTTGGACAGTACAGTCTCCCTTCCTTTCCTTATTCAACCCAGACATGGATTAGTCTGCATGAAGTAGGGTTTCCTTTAATAGTGAAAATTATGGTTTTCGTCTGCGTGGCCAGCAGAGCAGAGGATAGAAAATTGGGAAGATGGTGGAGTGGAAAAAGATCCACATGCAACGACATGGCAGATGGGGCAATAGAACAAGGGTATGGTTCGAAAAGAGGTAGCATACCTGAGGGTCGGCAGGAAGTGGCTTCGCTCATGGTCGTCGTCCTCCGCACACACTACGGCAGCGAGCTTGGGGACGGAGGCCATCCCGTGCGGGCGCTAGGTCTGAGAGGACGGCCTTGTCGTCAGTGCGTGACCTCGCTCGCCGATGACGAGTGCGTCAACGCTGCATGTCCTTTTCTTCCTCGGCGGATCTGTGACCATCGGTGAGGAGGGAGAGAGGGGCCGTCTTTTTTAGATCTGGAGAGAGGGTGGTAGTGTGAGAAGCAAGTGGGCAGCCCTTGGCAAGAAAGCGCTGAAGCTCCATCCTATATATCTTTTTTATACTACTAGTAATGGAGGTGGAGTCGTGGTAGAGTAGTTTATATTTTCTCTACGTACAGTACCAGTTAGTCGTGCTTCAAAACTGAACGGCACGCCATTAAAAAAATAAAGGTCGATAACTAATGTGGCACCTCGGGCCAATGCGGCCAGATCGCATTTTGCACGAGAAATTACACACCATGTTTCGTTGACATGTGGTCCCGTTCCAATATATCAGTGAGACGACGACGAGTAGTAGGAGTATTTCCGAACCGACGTGTAGGCCGGGGCGCCTCTTCATGAACCGTGGCAAACTGGCAACTGTCCACCGACTCTTTGCCTTTCCCTCTTGATTTGGAACTGCTGTCGCACGCTCTTCCTCTCCCTCCTCCATTTTCCTTTAGCCCTTCACCCTTTCTTCTGCCATTGTTCGATCGTCTTCTCCATGGAGGGAACAGGCTAGAAACGACCCCGTTATTCTTGCCCCGATCTGAAAGATGACGTGGTGGAGGAACTCATTGATCCGTGCGACGTCATCACCTCGGCTAGCATGGCAGGTTCGTTCAAGCCCATTCTCGACTCAACTAATAACATCATTACAAGGAACCCAAGAGTCAAGGAGCGGTTTGATCTCCCCTATCTTCTTTGCCGTGACCCTGATGACTGGCGCCGGCACGACGGAGGCCTCGCCCTGTGCAAGTTGATGCCGCTTGATAATGATATGTATGATGTTAAGGTGCCATCTCTTGAGGGCAAGGCTTGGGTAGGCGCAAATGGAGATTGGGTTGTTTACATTGGGTCCAACTGTGAGTGGGAACTTGTGAATGTGTACACTTGTGACCGGGTTCCACTTCCAAAAATCTCAGCAGACTGCCCAGAGGTTGAGCACACCGGTATTGTACGCACGTTCAAATACGATCATGGTGAGTATCTTCTATGGAAGATAGCAATTTGTCGAGTTCCCAACCGCTCTTGGAATTACAACAACTATGAAGTTGTTGCTATCTTCGACAAGCTTGTTGCCGTCCTTGGTGGTTTGACTCGATGGATATTGCTCAAAAATCAGTTTCTGTACACGGATGAGTACTGTGATGCAATTCAATACGAGGGCCTTGTGTTTGCTGCCACCACTCGTGGCACTGTTTTTGCATGGCATCCTCATAGTTTCAGTACGTTTGTCTTCCATCATAATTATAATTGTTTCATCCACATGCATGCGGGTTAGCAAGTTTCCCTTTACTAATTAACCTTCTTCTTGTGTTTCCAAGGTCCTATGAACATTCCACCACCTATACTTGAAAAATTTTATAACCAAGGGGGAGATGACGATGGTGATGATCACGAGCATGAGGACGAGCAGTGCCCATATACTCTTTGGCGACTGGCAACTAATTCCGATGGATAACCTCTTCTTGTGTGTATACAGCCCACTGATGATGTTACTACTAAGGAAGCAGGTGTAGTCTCCCATGGTCGCACTCTCCAGACCTATTCCAACACCCATTGCATGGTATTCGGGATGGATACTAGTGTGCTAGCGCCAACTCCTTCTCCCTGGTACAGAATTGATAGTCTTGGAGAAAACTCGCTCTTCCTTGGAAAAAACTATCCAATGATGGTGAAAGGCGATCCAACTGCTGTTGACTCAACATTACTACCATTTATGAGAAGCAACTGTGTCTATACCTCGGACATTTGGGTGGTTCCCTACCCTGGTACTGATATAGTAGGCTGCTTCGGCCTCGATGATCAGTCCTGCATTGGTCTCCAGATCGACAATGGATGGCCCGTCCCAGAGAGTCACTTGTGGTTCAAAGCAAGCGTTTCCAACGCCGAGGAATGGTTGAGTTGAAGTTCATTTCATTGCTTGTTATTTGTTGTGTGGTGAAAACTTTAGTATTTATAATGTATCCTCGTTGTCGATGTGGGTTGATGACCTGTTGTATGTAATAAAATGATAAGCCTGTGATAAACTTACTAAATTTATGAATGGCTTTCGAGTCCCTTCTGTGAGTGAGTGGTGCGACGAGGCAAAAATATATTTTCCGAATACATAATTGTACATGCATTGCAACAGGTTATCGGATGAGGCCAATCAACAATAGTAGTACACTATTTGTACTAGCTTCACATGCTTCATGCGTCGGGCGGGTGTTTTTACTATAGCCATATGTTAATGTGTTCGCCGTACGTAACCAGCACCTCGAATCCTCGATACTAGTACTATATAGTAGGAGTAAGTAGTAGGACTAGTAGGGTGGCATGGGCTAGAACAAGCATTCACGTCCAGGAGTACGACACACGCCACCACCACAACATCCATCTGACACCATATTATTTATTGGAGTCCGTGCTAGAGCAATCTCTTCAACCTCGTCGTTTCTCAACCATCGCGCGGTGGGCGAGGTGGGGGTTTGCCGATAGTAAGTTTCCTTAACTGTGGTCCCACTTGTAAGGCCAACTCCAACAAACGACCCCAAACGGTCCTCCGTTTTGCACGAACTCCCACGATAATTTTGACTAGAAAAGCAAGACCAAAGAAAACAAGAACCACAAGAATACATTTTACTACTTCTGTAAGTTGGATTAGTGCCTTCTCGATGCATTCATTGTTGGTCTGCGGGGGCTTGATCTTGCGTGCTTCTTTCTTCTTCGAGTGTAAAGAAGTAGACGTTGCTTCCTCGCATCTAGTCTCATGTCTAGCCTCTATTCTAGTAGGAGTATCAACGAGTGCACTAATCTCCTCTATAGCCTCTGTGCTAGCTAAAAGTGATAGAACATCTACTAAATTGCGCTCTATCAACATATGGATGTACTCTTCTTCCCAATAAAAAAACTTGCATCCATTCTACTCCCTCCGTTGCACAATACATGCCTTCTATTTGTCAAAATATATATGTATCTAGACATGTTTTAGTATATAGGTACATCCATTTTTGGACAAATGGAAGTCAAGTATTTTGGAACGGAGGGAGTACACAATAAATTTTTTAAGTTAGCACAACTAGTCTAATCCGAGAGCACAACCGAAGATTTGATCGGGTTCTTCCTCCTTTTGTCGACACGTGGGACATCCAACATCCAGGTCGTGTCATGAAAGAAAATAGAGTGGTAGTTGAAGCCACGAGATGTGCATCTTGGGTTAAACTGTAAATAGAATCTTACTACTCTTGAGTAACTCCAAAAGCGGCCACCGAAGATCTTTATTGGATTTGTTTTTCATCACCAGCACGTCGAGGTGAAAGATGTGCAGATTTAGTGGGTCTGCTTGCGTTTTCACTGACATGTGGGACCGCATGTGAGCAAACAGACGATGGGCTCTGCGCGTCCACTGGCTGGCTGAGAAGAGAGATAGAGGAGGACTAAGCACAGACTGCAGGAAATTTGTTCTACGTATCTCGATATAGGTTCGATATAGTAGGGTGGCATGGGCCATAACTAGCATTCATGTCTAGCAGTACTACACACGCCACCCACACGAGTCCCATCCGACACCAATTTTCTTGGAGTCCGTGCTACATCCATCTCTTCTCCCTCCTGTTTTCTCAGCCATCGCGTGGTGGGCGGGGTGGGGGTTTGCCGATAGTCAGTTTGCTCAACTGCGGTCCCACTTGTAAGTGAAAATGCAACACCACACGCATTCCTGCTTGAGCGGCGTGCCAGACCAACCGTGTGGGGGTGCGACGCGAACACGGTAGGCTTTTCCTTTTGAACTCGTAACTTGTAAAATTTGGTTCTACTCCATGGCACGACCGATAGATAGAAAATAACGATTTTGCCTAGGGTAATGAGAAGTTTGGTTCTGGCGCCGTTCATGCATGGAGTACGTACGAAAATTATGAAGTTGATGCGAAACGTAAGATAACTACTGTAGTATCATATACTACTACATGGATTTGACGGAAAGATAAAAATACATACGGATCCATCAACGACATCCTCACGCCCTTGTGCGCCGGGTCACCAACTGACATGTGAGGAGCAGCGGCGTTGGCGGCGAGCTCAACGTGCTTCTGAACAGTGCCTTCCAAGGTTGCCCTGCGGTCCAAGAAGGCCAGCGTCCTATCAGCCTCCTCTTGCATGTAGTAGTCCTTGTGGACGATTTGCGCGTAGACGTGGGTGATTATGTCGATGGTGTCTTGCTGTGCCAGGCGCTGCGCGGCGAGCGCGACCTCAAGGTGGACATTCTTCGGCGCGACGGCGGGCAGTCGCAGGGCCACCAGTGTGTCAAAGAGGTTGTCACCATAGTGGCCGTTGAGGGTGGCAGGCATCACAGAGCCTGGGCGCGTCGGCTGGAGGCTTACATAAAAGTCGTCCGCGAGCTTCTTGACGACGGTGAACTTGTCGAGGAAACCGACGAGGACCTCATCGAACAAGGAGACGAAGCTGTCGTCCAAGCGGCCCCTCGCCCTGGCGGCCTCAAGCAATACTACCTGGAGACGTTCCTCGGTGCCGGGCCGCAGGCCGGCATCGTGGACCATATGGCACAGCCAGCTGATGCTCGCGCTCATCGCCTCCATGGGTCTAGCTTAGCTTCTAGTCAACTGATCTTGCGATTCGAGTGATCACTCTTGCCCTTGGTTAGCGTGCGTAGGTGCGTAGGATTTCGTACTACTCCTCGGCCCTCTACTGCACCTGCCTTTGGCTGTATGATAGGTGGGCCAGCCACCCCCTGGGCCCAAGTGTCATTCACCCAAAGGCAGTTGTCGTAAGTCAATGAAGCTGCGTCCCCCTCCGTGCCGGTGCAGTATAGTCATCTCACCGGACCTCTAGTTGGGGCCAAACGAGAGATGTTTGATGTTTACTGGTTTATTGGTCCCCATTGCATTTTGCGCCAAGTTTTGACCTTTGATTTAACTAATAAAATGTTAATGCATGTAAACAAAAATGTTGTGTAAGTCACCGTACGAAAACCAAATAATCCCAAAACACTTAGGCATGGTGCATTAACTCCCTCCTTGTTTCTTATTTCGTGACATATCAACCAATGAGAGATGTGGGCCGTGCATGCTTTCAATGACTTGAGACTACCAAACATGACATGCAGTGTTTAGTTCATTGCATGTAATCCTATTAGTACTCTAGTTAGCAAAAAAACATTAAGTTCTCTCGCCGATAGGAATAAGACACCATGTATTTATTTACAGAGGGAGTAGTACATTTTTTTGTGACATGCATTACTAGATATTGCTAGTCAAATACTAAAATCCAGATGGACGTGGTAGTACTCCAAAATCCAGATGGTGGTGCTACTAGTACTAGTAGTAGTACTACCAATGTAGTAGTAGGAGTACTAGCACTATACTACCCGTTGGTCAAATTATTACGTGCTGCTCCTCACAGTGAAGTGACAAGACCCTGCGCCGGAGATGACACCTAAGTATAGGCGTTGTGTTCGGCATACCATAGTCAGCCTCACCGTCTGCAGTCACTATCATCATGGCTGTAGAGCTAGCCTGCTTACAACTAGCCCTGTTCGACATAACTTCCCGTGCATAGATGCCGTGCATTGCACAGAACACCAAGATTGGGGGTGGACGGCTCCGGCAGCGGCCATCGCGCCAGATTTTTCCACGACCTTCTAGATGTGGTGGGGAGGAGATCAGGCTGATTGTGAGAGACAAGGAGTTGTTTGTAAATAGGGAACAAGTGTGGGCATATTTTTGCAAAAATGGAGAAGCTTGGTTTGTATGTGTCAGATCTAGATCCGACGGCTATTGGTGAAAGATGGGAGGCACAACATCATCACCAACTCAGGACCTGTTTGTTTCGCGGGATTTTGAAAACGCAGGAATAGGACATGGCAATATTACAAGTTTCTAACTGATATTACAAATGTTAGGAGTAATGTTGCACCTACGAAGAGGGAATTACTAGCAATTTTAGGTAAGAACTTTCATTACTTTAGGTGGATGCATCAGTATCGTACAAACTAAAATCCACCACCCTGACAAGTCACTAATGGGCAAATAAGTTTTTGAGTCTCTGGCCACTTGATGTTTCAAAAACAAATTCAGCTTCTGCGGAGACTTTGTCAGTTAGGCTTAGATGCTTGCGGTGATCAGGACGCCATTCATTGTTGCGCCAGAGAACGCCAAACCTCATTACCTTGAGCACACTTGCATCTAGAACAAAGAACATGGCCAATTTAATCACAGATGTGCTGCCTCGGTAGTCGATCAAATCAATATCTGTAAGATGGAGATCAAGGCATTCGATGAGATTGTTATAGTGCAGCACATTTTTCACTTTTGGGTCTTTTTTTATCTGCAAAAGAAGAGAACATATTGGAGTAGCTGGCTGCATAAGATTATCGTGTCATCAAGAGGTACCAATATCATTCGCTCATACGATAGGGTTGGTTGGCTAGTGATATTTTGTCACTCTCTCTCTCTCTCTCTCTCTCTCTCTCTCTCTCTCTCTCTTTCTGTTTCCTCTCATTTAACTAGGAGCACGTGAAGAGCTTGGGCATTTGTTGCCTTCCACTATGTGGCTGATGCCATATTTCGCAAATGTATGCCACATAATACGCATCGATGTCTAATCAAAAGATTTCGGCACTGGTCTCGCGATGTGAGAGAGTTGGCACCGCTGTGCACACAAACCCACATGTATAAACAAATCAATCAAACCAACTACACCAGCCTCTCACTCTCCCAAACACGTGTTTTTTTGCCTTAGTCCTCTCTCTCTCTCCCACACAGTGTTTTTTCATTGCATGAGTTAATTTGGCACCGAAGCAAAGTAGGTGATCCAGATTGGGGCACCAAGTGAGCAATGGAGGGGCATCGATGCCAAATGCATCACAAGTGAATTTGGCACATGTTTTGGCCTACATAGCCCACTTTTGTACTCCCTCCGTCCCAAAATTCTTGTCTTAAATTTTTCTAAATACGGATGTATCTAGTTACATTTTAGTGTTAGATACATCCATATCTAAACAAATGTAAGACAAGAATTTTGGGACGGAGGGAATAGTACCTTGTATTTAGTATAAAATTGTGACCATAGATTTACCTAAGAAAATGCCAATGCATGTCACTAAAAATTACACCATTTGAAATTATGTTTAAATACGAATCCAACGATATAGTTCTTAGTGACATGCATTAACATTTTGTCAGTTAAATCTATGGTCAAATTTTGATACTACAAAATTGGAAGAGTAAACCAGGACGGAGGTAGTACTTGCTCTTAGGGTAACCATAGAGTTACTGGAGTAGTCTAAGTTACTTTCCACTATGACTGGCCTAGGCTACTATAGTAGTACAACATAAAAATGATGCACGTGATCACGTGAGAAAAAAATACAAAAAACATTTCTTTTGGTGTAGTGCGTAGATGCAGTTTTGAACAATACACTTGTCATCGTAATTTGGGAAAATTACGAAAAAATTGAGCTACATTGTGATTACCGTTTACTTATAGGAAAGAAGTTTCACCTCGATGAGTAGCTTCTCCGTGCACGGAAAGCATGTAAGGAATCCAACAACTTGATCCAGATTGAGGCCGATAGATTTTAGTGCTAAGATCTTCACTGTGCGCATGGACTGGGTCAAGCTTGTGGGAATCATTTTCTGGAAGACGGTCGTAAATACATCAAGAACAAATTTAAAAATGTGAATTTCAAGAAGACGGAAAAGAAGATGAGTGCTCTACCTGAACGACTACGGATCCAATAAAGAGTTTGGAGAATTTGGCAGACGAGTACACCAACGCTGTCAATTTCGGCGCGTCAATGACCCTAATTTTTGTTGCACCTTCTAGATCCGATGCAAGAAATCTCTCAAGGGAAGGCGCATTCTCAATGACCATAACGTGGAACAGCTGGAGTGATCTCTTCCCAATTGATGTCTTGTTGCGGGGCCAGCAAGACACATAAATCCATCGGAGATTCGTCGAGGCAATGTGGAGGCTAATGAATCCGTGGATCTACTCAAGACGAAGGTACTTGAGCGCAGTACAGCCGCGGAGCAGGTGCTCCATAGCCTTCTTCGAGATGACAACGTCGAAGAGGTCGAGCTGCTTGAGTTGAGGGAGAAGAAAGGCGGGCGTGACATTAATCTGGGGAAGATAGCAGGGGCTGAAGCTGGCGTGGCGCAGCGTTGGTGTGAGGCAGAGCGTGGACGGCGGCAGAGAGCGACATCGTCCAGCTTCAAAGCTGAGCTCCTCGAGCTGATCTAGGGCGGGGGATAAGAACCAGTCGTCGAACTTGGGTTGGACCTTGCAGTTGGTACTGAACATGCGGATGTCAAAGGCGTCTGGCTGGCCCAGGGTGCGATGAAAGGATCTTGGAGACTGCGTCCATGCGTTTGCAATCCACGTCGCAGAGGCAGCTGTCGATGGTGAGGTTGAGGGGGACATAGCGCCAGAGGGGGCGCCACCGCCGGGAGAGCAGGGCGGTCCGCATGGCAGATTTGGTGGGGAGGAGGCCGATGATGATGAGCAACATGTCATCAGGGAGGCTGCTGATGAAGTCCAGGCTCGCCGGATGCGGTTTTGGCTCGAGCCGCCTTTGCTTATTGGCTGCCTCGCCATCCATCTCAACCGGCGGCGACGCTGGTGTACACGTGTGCTGGTGTGTGTTGTGTGCTGGGTGTGCGCGAGTGCGTCCTTCTGTGCATGGCGCCGCGCAGTGGTGAATTATGCGCGAGTGCATCCTTCGCGCGCAAGAAGTTTGTCCTCAATGCGCCCTCAATTTACTAGCGTGCGGGGTGCTACCCCGAGTGGTTTCAACTTTGTTTACTTCACCGCGTGTCATATGGGCCTCTAGTTTAATTATTTTCACCCACTGCCACATGGGCCAGCACATGAAGATACAGAACACGAGCTGATAAGGCAGCATGTGGATTGGTTGACCGGTCAACTAAATAATATACGGAGCTATACACTGACACAGTGAGCGTATAATCCGTCGGTATAGAGAGTTCGAGTGAGAGGGGAGGCCCGTGAGAGATAGCAGAGAGAGAGAGAAAGAGCTACTCCCTCCATTCGATAATGTAGTTCCAACATTTTTTTAAGTCAAACTTTTGAAACTTTGACCAAGTTTATAAAGAAATTACATATATCTACAATACCAAAGATAAATGATAGTATGAAGTAAGTACATGTTGTGATGAATCTAATGATCATTCCATATGTAAATGTTTTTCTCCACATATACCTAGTCAAAAATTTCTGAGGTTTGACTTTTCAAAACAACCATATGCTTATGGACGTGACAGAGTCCCTAACTAGAGAGAGAGAGAGAGAGAGAGAGAGAGAGAGAGAGTGAGTGAGTGAAAAAAGTGTGTGTGCGTGTGTGAAAGAGACATGGACAACACACGATAAAAGTAGAGAAAAAGTGTGCGTGTCTTATGCAAACATATCACACATGCATCTTCGACAACGGAGGCAAGGTGAGGAGATAGTGTATGGTTGTTTGGGACCGAGAGAGCAAGACCCCTGGCACGTGGCCAAGAGGGGTCTAACAAACAAGGGAGAGAGGTCGAGAGAGACGTACGGAGAAAATGCAGACATGGGGAGGAGAGAGTGTATGTTTGTCATAGAGAGATCCCCTGGAGATCGTGATGGGACTACATGGGTGGGAGATCGAGTGACAAGGTGTGTGCGCGATAGAAGATGCCCCGAGAGATATCGAGATAGACTTATGGATGGAAGGAGACAATACGTGTGTACTTGATGGCTAGTAAGAGATAATCATACTTAGGAGGGGGGGAGTGCTTGCGCCTATGATGGAGTGAGAGATTATGGTACTTAGGGGGGTGCATGTCACATGGAGAGAGAACAAGGGCGGAGAGTGTTGGATGGGTCTATATGTATAGTGCGAGCGAGACATGTGTATGTGTGAACCAGGGAGATATAAGGCCAGTTGGCTTGCATCCTGAGCATCTTTTGCCTGGCTTGGGGTTGTGGCTGGATTTCATGCACGCTTGTTTGGTTGCGATCCTGTGAAAAAGAAAGCCCGCCTAGCCTGGGTTCCCTTGCACTTTAATTAGCCTGGCAAAACTCTAGACACTGCAATTAGCCTGGCCCAGGTGACCGATTTTGAACGCCTAGCCGTGCCTGGTCATGCGGCCACGAGGCTAACAGCAACATGGATGGATATTAGCATTAAATAATTGATGCATGGATTGATTGATGGGACGTTGATGCTTTTCCTGGCCTAGGCATGAACCAAATGCTTCAGCACGACACAAGCCTGGTCAGGCAGAAATATTTTACATCTCACGTCCACACCAGGCAGTACTGGCCATCAAGGCATGAGGGTCAGGTCATGAACCAAACTGACCAATAAAGTTTGAGAGAGATTGAGGAGCCCCGATAAGGCTGAGTGGTGCGTCAGATAGCTGAGAGGGGGAAAGAGATATTCCATCCGCTCGATAATGCAGTGCATGTAAATTTTTTAGAAGTCAAACTTTGGAAACTTTGATCAGGTTTACGCAAATGTTATTTATATCTACAATACCAAAGATACATCATACAAAACTACATCTCATGGTGAATCTAATGGTATATGTTTGCTATACTAGATGTAATTCTTTTTCTCCACGTACATGGTCAAACTTTGTGATGTTTGACTTTTCAATAAATCTATATGCTATGGACCGAGGAGAGTGCCTCAGTCAAGACAGATCAAGTGCGTGTGAAGGAGAATGAGTAAGTGTGCAAAAAGAGTATGTGTGTAAAAGAGAAAGTGACAACAAATGATAAATTAGAGAGAGAGTGTGTATTTTTTCATTTCTTATGCAAACATATCATGCATGCATCTCCGAGATGGAAAAGCGAGGCGAGGAGATACACGAAGATAGCTAGTGTGTGATTGTTTGCAACGGAGAGAGACACCCCTGTAGCACATGTCCAATAGAGGTCTGGCCAACAAGGAAAAAAGGTCGAGAGGAACACATGGATGGCATGGACGCATGGGGAGGGAGAGAGGGTGTGTTTGTGATAGAGAGATCCCCTCGAGATCGTGAGGGGACTATATGGGTGGGAGATCGAGGGAGTGCGTGCGCGATAGAAAGATGCCCCGAGAGAAATCGGGATAGACCATGCACATGTTTGTGATGGAGACTAAGATTAGCTAGTCATATACATACAGGGGGGACTGCGTGTGCCTACAATTGAGTGAGAGACCATCATACTTGGCTAGCTGGGCATGAGATTGTGTGTGTGTGCGTGTGAGATGGAGAGAGAACGAGGGAGAGAGATAGAGTTTTAGATTGGCCTATCGAGTGCGAGTGAGATATGCATGTGTATGTGTGACCCAGGCGGTTGGAGAGTTTGAGAG